>NC_056731.1:312507968-312722968 GCF_019279795.1 Protopterus annectens
AACAGGTGGGGTCAGCCTTGCTGCGACCTTTTTGCCAATCCCCACAATGCCAAGTGCAGCAACTACTTCACTCTGATCCCCCCACAGGGGGAGTCACCCAGGGACGCTCTAGTCCACGATTGGCCTTCCGGTCTGCTCTATGCTTTCCCTCCGTTTCCTCTGCTACCAAGAGTGATTCAGAAAGCCATTTCCACGGGAAGCAAGATGATTCTAATTGCCCCACACTGGCCTCGCCAAGTCTGGTTCTCCTTTCTTCATCAGTATGCAGTGGACAGTCCTTGGACTCTGGACCCAGCACCAGACCTACTGACACACATGTCGGGACAGTCCCATCCCTCCCTGCGGGCCCTCAGGTTGACAGCCTGGCTACTCCACTTCCATCTTTAGTCAGACTTCATCGTTTTTCACCTGAGGTAGTACACAGTTTATCTTCTTCTCAAAAATCTTCTACCAGGAAGATTTACTCCAGCACGTGGAAAAGATTTTCAATTTGGGCTCAGGCCCAGGGACTGGATCCTTTCACAGCCCCCATCCCTGCTGTCTTAGATTTTTTATCCACACTTTTTCAGCAGGGTTCTGCTCCTGCGACCATTAAGGTCCAGCTGGCTGCTATTTCTAATTTTCATACCTCTTATGAACCTTCTCTCATGGCTCATAAACTATGTAAGGCCTTTTTGAGGGGCACCTTGTTGCTACGGCCTCCTGTGTTAGAACCCATCATGCCATGGAATTTAAATTTTGTTTTACAGGCCCTGACTTCATCACCTTTCGAACCAGCTGCCACCTGTGAATTAAAATTTCTGTCTTGGAAGACTGCATTCTTAATAGCTATCACATCAGCGAGACGGGTGTTGGAGATTCAAGCGTTGTCCATCAAATCCCCGTATTTAATCTTTCATAAGGACAGGGTTTCCTTGAGACCTAATCCGTCCTTTCTTCCGAAAGTAACCTCTGCCATTAATCTCAATCAGTCTGTTGAGCTGCCAGTTTTCTTCCCTCAATTTTCCAACAAGGCGGAGTTTAAGTTTCATCAGTTGGACGTACACGGGCAGCTTCGATTTTACTTACACAGGACAAAACAACTTCGTAAGTCTGACCAACTGTTTGTGTCCTTTTCAGAAAATAGAACAGGTTCCCCTGTTTCTAAGATTACAATTTCCAGATGGATTTCTGATTGCATCTCCTATGTCTATTCGTCAGCAGGCAGAAAGTTACCATTCCCCGTCAAGGCTCACTCCACCAGGGCTGTTTCTGCTTCAGTAGCTTATCATTCAAGGCTATCTTTGGATGAAATTTGTGCTGGGGCCACGTGGGCTTCTCCCCACACCTTCATTACTCATTGCAAATTAGATGTGGCTTCTAGGGGTCAGGCTTCCTTTGGTTCCACTGTTCTCAGGAGCATCTTCCATTGAGCCTCCCAGGATAGAGGTGCTGGGGACGCTGTCCCGAGAGTAAGAATGTAGGCGTGATTGGACCACATAACATCTAGAAGTTATGTACTCACCATAACGTTTGATGTATGTGGTCCATCTTGCCTCACATTCTTACGTTCCCTCCCACTTGTCCCCCCTCCTGGAGGATTTGGAGGCGACATTTGTCTTCAGTACCCTTCGGTATTGGTTGTTTTTTCTTTGCTACCCTGGATAGTGTTCTACCTTACTGAACTGTGGTTGTGCATGAGGTGTAACTATGGGTTGCTGCAAACTAGATCTGGGGCTATGGAGCGGTGCAACATGGGATACCGGGTTAGCCCAGCCAATTAGACACTTCGTGTTAGAAAAAGAAGTTGGCCAACATCGGCTCAGAACCCGTGAGTAAGAATGTGAGGCGAGATGGACCACATACATCGAACGTGATGGTGAGTACATAACTTCTGGATGTTATGTGATCCTATCTCGCCTACATTCTGACTGATGGGTTCGGAGCCGATCCTCGGCTCCGACTCGGCACGCTTATGCCAAAGAGCGAAGTCTCTTATTGGCTGAGCTTACTATATCCCAGGATGCACCACTACCAGTCCCCCAGATCTCGTTTGCCGCTAACAAGCAAAGACGTGGTCTCGAGCTTGGCTGAGCTAAGTAGTGTTTTTCACTTACTTTTCCTGTCAGGGTTTTCCTTAAAATTCAACAAAAAGCTGTTTTAACAGCTATCGTGTGTTTTTTGTGTGTGAGTGAAGATTTTCTTGGTGAAATTCTTGTGTAGTGACTGAGTATTGTCTGACTAAAGGTCCCATTTGCGTTGTAGGGCCTTCCCCTGTCAGTCTGTTGTCTGGCTAGTTCCGTATTATTTTAGGGGTCTTAGATCCTTTAGTCTTATTTTTTTCTATTTGGGACAATCCTTCTTTAAAAAAAAAAAAAAAAAAAAGAGAAAGAAGAGAGAGAGAAAGAAATCTTTCTGTGATAGTTAGAGTGTTTTGTGTTTTTGGCTAGTTCACTGATTTGATTGCCATAATGTCACAGGCTCCTAGGCCTTCAGGGTTTAAAAAGTGCACTAAGTGCAGTTTCAAAATGTCGATCACAGATGATCACTCTCTCTGTGTATACTGTTTGGGCGCCAAACATTTGCAGGAGTCCTGCAGCGTGTGTCACGCGTTTTCCTCGAGGGTCCTCCAAGAGAGGAAAAATAAACTTATTTTAAAAGGCCTTATTAAACCCTCATTTGAAGAGGCATTGGCTTCCTCTCCTTCTCCTGCTAAAAAGAAAAGGGCGTCAGCTTCGACCAGTCCATCGGAACCGATCGCCAAAAGACATAGGCAGGCTTCTCCTTCGGCTCCATGGACTTCGGAGCTGAGGGCGGAACGGTCTGCCTCGATGCCTCCAGCCTCGACTCCTCTGGGTTCAGAGCCGACGGCTGGGGCGTCGAGAGGCGGGTCACCTTCATCGGCTCCACTGATCTCGGAGCCGATGAAGGTTGTCCGCTCAGACACTTCCTCCTCGGCGCCAAAGCCCTCTTCGGCACCGATGGAAATTGGTTTGGACACTCCTTCGGCGCCGATAATTGTCGAGTCGATTCGGAGCCGGTCCCCTAGTCTCTTGGAGCCGTTGGAGAGGCCTACTCGGACCCATTCGGTCTCTTCCAGGTCATCAAGGATGTCAGATTCGGACATAGACAGGGTGCTCCAAAGACTGTTCCAGTCCCCAGTCTTTCAAAAATTTGTTTCGGCTCCGACCCACTTGGCTTCGGAGCCGATAGCCCATTCCATTGCCATTCCTCTGACCGTTTCGGCTCCGTCGGAGCAGGTGCTGATGGAGCCATTGGAGATCCTAGGGTCGGCTCCGACCCTTACTCCAACCCCGGCCTTCGGGTCCGAGTTTAGCACACGGACTTCTTCGGCCGGACCCGGGGGTGACGTTTCGGGACCAATGCTGTCGGTTCCAAGCCTCCCTCTCGGTGCTTCGGCCGCGGGACTTCCGTCTGCTATCATGGCTCGGGACCGGACCCTCCCAGGATTCTGGGGTCCGGCCTTCAGAGCTATGAGGAGTGCCTTGGCCAAGTCTTCTTCGCCATCTCACGGCTTTACCGGCACCTTCCCTGGGCATGGAGACTGGGTCTTTGGCAGTTCCCTGTCTCTAGGCAGCGGAGCCCGGGCCTGAGGTTACCCCACTGGGGTTCCCTCCTCCTGAGGGTCTTCGGAGTTGTCTTGGAGGAGCCCCAAGGAAGAGATCGTGCAAGAGGAAGCACGTGGACTCCCCCGATGAGTCTCTTACATCGGACACTGATCTTGATGATGCGGAGGGGTCCCCAAAGTCGTCCTCGGATGATGTCTCATTTGCAGACATTCTAGAGATCCTTAAGCAACGAGGCGGCTGGAATTCCAAACCCCCCTCCGCTGATGAGTCGGTGTTCCTCAAGGCCTTCGGGGCTCAGCCCTCCGCCTCCTGGGTGTCTCCGCCCTTGACGAGCTCCTGGATTTGGTTTGTCGGAGGCGTGGGAACATCCAGATACTGTGGAACCAGTGCCTTCTCGCCCTAACAACTTTTTGTCTGCCCCACCCGAGAAGGAGTTCTTAACGAAAGGAGTGGCTGTAGATGCCATGGTGGTGGCATCTGCTACCCAGCAGGACGTGGCAGAGGCTTCAACGTCCGTCCATCCTCCTAATAAGGAGTCTAGGAGCATGGACCGATGCGGAAGCGCACCCTGACTTCAGCGGCCTTTACTCTGAGGTCCCTGAATTATTTGGCACATTTCACCAGACTACAGAGGGATCTGGTCAAGGAGCTCTCAGACTCCCTCTCAGGTAACCTACCTGAGCAGCTAGCCCAGTCGGTCAGCTCTCAGTTGGCTATCCTTACCTCGATTTCTAACTCGTCCATGAGGCTCATTTCATATGCGGCCGAAGGGCGGCAGAGCGGCAGGCACAGGCGTGGCTCACGGAGACAAGCCTGGCTCCGTTTGTGTCATTTCGCGGAGGCCTTCAAGTCTTCCTTTGCCGACGCTCCCTTTGATGGGTCCTCTTTGTTTGGACCCAAGGTAAAGACACTCTTACCGCTGTGAGCAAGAGGGAAAGACTTTATCTGCCGTAGGAGCACGTTATTCCACTCCCTTCGGCCTTATCCCAAGGCTAAAGAGGAGGGAAGATGTGGTTCCACAAATCACAGAAATTCTTTCCTCAACAGCAGGAAGATTCCCTTCCAGAGGCAGAGGACGGGAAATTTTTCTGGGAGACGCCATCCCAGAGGCGGCAGAGGCCCCCGCAACACTGGAGACCGCGAGTCTTTTCGTGGCTCTTCAGCCTCCCACACTCCATGAGGGATTGCCCGGCTGTGCTGCTCCGGAGCCAGTCGGGTGCCGTTTTGCCAAGCACCTAAAAGCCTGGGAGTCTATTACTCAGGACAGATGGGTGCTTCGGATTATTGCCGGAGGTTACACCATTCCCTTCACACACTCACCCCCACCGTCCAAAAAAATCCCGGACCCACCACCCAGTCAAAGGGAAATTGCAGCCGTAGAAGCTTCAAAGCTGCTAGAAAAGGAGTCATCCAACCGGTCCCCACAGACCAGATCGGATCCCGAAATTACTCAAGGTTCTTTTTAGTGCCAAAAAAGACAGGGGACCTGAGACCCATTTTGGATCTCAGCAAACTAAACCAGTCCGTCATGAAGTCCAAATTCGAATGGTCACTTTACAATCCATTCTCCCATTGTTGGAGAAAGATGTTTGGATGTGCTCCATAGATCTCAAGGACGCCTATTATCACATACCGATACATCAGGCGTCCAGGAGGTATCTGCGCTTCAGCCTGGGAGACAGTCATTTCCAATTTTGTGCACTGCCCTTTGGTCTCACCACAGCCCCCAGGGTGTTCACCAAGTGTTTGGCAGTAGTGACTGCTCACCTGAGGAGTCTCGGATTCCAAGTGTTTCCCTATCTGGACGACTGGCTCCTGACTGCCACCACCAGGCATCTACTACTAGAGAACCTACAAGCCACCATCTCCCTGGGTGCTTCCCTGGGAATTACATTCAACTGGTCAAAGTCTGTCTTGCTGCCTTCTCAGCGCATAAGATTCATAGGAGCAGAGATAGACTCAAAATTAATGCGAATCTTCCTTCCTACCGAAAGGATACAAACATTACAAGATCAAGTCCGAGCCCTGCTGCTAAGATCCAAAGTCCCAGCCAGGATGGTCCTGCAACTTTTAGGTTCAATGTCTGCCACGGTTCTCCTAGTTCCTCTGGCAAGATTGCACATGAGGATTCTTCAGTGGCTGTTATCGACACAATGGTCTTTTCAGGATCTCCCCCTCAATCATCACATACTGATTACAGAAACGTGCAAACGGGACCTCCGCTGGTGGCTTCTGCCATCCAATCTGAATCAGGGAAGACCTTTTGTTATACCCCCTCCGGTGGCCACCTTGACAACGGATGCCTCCCAGACGGGGTGGGGGGGGCATTGTCTGGGCAGGTCAGTTCAGGGTTCTTGGCTTCCAAACGAAACATTTCTCCATATCAATGTGTTGGAAATGAGGGCTGTACTTCTGTCCCTACAAGCCCTTCACAAGTTTCTCCCTCAAGGCATTATTACCATCCACACAGACAACATGTCGGTGGTCTGGTATCTAAACAAACAAGGAGGGACCAGATCTTACCCCCTTTGCAGAGAGGCCATGAGGGTGTGGGAATGGGCAGTGGCTACCAAGCGCTTCCTGGTAGCGACCCACATTCCAGGAAAATCCAATGTATTGGCAGACAGACTGAGCAGGACTATTCTCTCTCCTCACGAGTGGTCTCTGAACGAGACAGTAGCAGCTCAGATTTTCAAAAGATGGGGGATTCCGTGCTGCGACCTGTTTGCAACACCACAAAACACGAAGTGCAAAGGTTCTTTTCCTTGACCCCGTCAAGGGAGGCAGCTACGGATGCTCTAGTCCAACCTTGGCCAACAGGACTGCTTTATGCTTTCCTCCGATTCCACTCCTCCCCAAAGTCATCCAGAAAGCTTCCCAATTGGGGTCCACAATGATTCTAATTGCTCCGTACTGGCCTCGTCAGGTATGGTTCCCCTACCTACAGAAATATACTCTGGACGGTCCTTGGTTCTTGGATCTAACTCCGGACCTTCTGGTTCATCAGTCGGGACAACAGCACCAGTCCCTTCACACCTTGAAATTAACAGCTTGGCTCCTCCACTTCCGACTTTAGTCAGAAATCACACCTTGGACCCGGAAGTTATTCACATTTTATCTTCAGCCCACAAACCCACCACTAAGAAATTGTATCACAGTAAGTGGAAGAGGTTTGCTATCTGGAGCTCAACTCAGAGGCTTAGACCCTATTACTGCCCGATACCAGAGGTCTTGAAATTTTTAACATCCTTGTTTAATCAAGGATCTTCAGTCTCTACTATTAAAGTCCAACTAGCAGCTATCTCCAAATTTCACGAATCCATAGACCCACCGTTGATGAGCAGCAGATTATGTAAAACTTTCATGAAAGGTGCTGTGCTTTTAAGACCCCCAGTTTTTCATCCTGCCTCCGTGGGATCTTGATTTGGTACCGTGCCTTAACATCTTCCCCTTTGAACCAGCTGCTACATGTGAGTTGAAATATCTGTCTTGGAAAACTGCCTTCTTAATTGCAATTACCTCTGCAAGAAGAGTTTCAGAACTTCAAGCCCTATCTATCAAACCACGGTGCTTGATTCTTCACAAGGATAGAGTATCACTTAGACCTAACCCATCTTTTGTCCCAAAAGTTTGCTCTAATCTCGGTCTCCAACAATCTTTAGAGCTACCAGTTTTCTTTCCAAAATTTTCAAACAAAGCGGAATATACCTTCCATCGTTGGATGTTCACAGGCAATTACGCTTCTATCTAGATAGGACTCAGCAAATTCGGAAAACAGATCAATTGTTTGTGTCCTTTTCAGATAATAAACTGGGTCAAACCATCACTAAAGCTACTATTGCCAAATGGATCAGAGATTGCATAACTCAAGCTTATTCCTCTTCAAATAAGCAACTTACAACATCTGTCAAAGCTCACTCTACTAGAGCTATGGCTACCTCTATTGCATTCCATTCCAAGCTCGCTATTTCTGAAATTTGTGCGGCTACTTGGTCCAACCTGCACACTTTCATTTCCCACTATAAATTGGATGTGGCATCTAAAGGACAAGCATCATTTGGTTCCACGGTACTCAGGAGTGTTTTCCAGTGAGCCACCCAGGATTTAGGTGCTAGGGACGCTGTCCCATCAGTCAGAATGTAGGCGAGATAGGATCACATAACATCTTTTAGTTATGTACTCACCATAACTTCAGATGTTTGGGATCCATCTCGCCTACATTCCTAATACACACCCTCCTTCCCCCTGCCTTGGAGATCAGAAGAGATTGAACGGTTTGGGTTCTACTGTTTTTTATCTTGTATCATCTGTCAATGTTATATAAGCAGTGCATGCGTGTGTGCATGTATGCGGACAAACTAGATCTGGGGGACTGGTAGTGGTGCATCCTGGGATATAGTAAGCTCAGCCAATAAGAGACTTCGCTCTTTGGCATAAGCGTGCCGAGTCGGAGCCGAGGATCGGCTCCGAACCCATCAGTCAGAATGTAGGCGAGATGGATCCCAAACATCTGAAGTTATGGTGAGTACATAACTAAAAGTTTTCCTACTCAGATAACTGAAACCAAAAACTTATGCAAGGACCAAAGCTCATGAATTCTGGTTTATTAAGAAGTAAAATGTGGTAAAAAAAAAAAAACGTAGCAGGTGACTGATCGACTCAAAGCCCTGAGTCGTATTTATTTATCTTTGTTTACCGGGAAACTCCAGCTGGGATAAAGCACTTTTCAGTGTTGGCCCATGAAGAAAACCTTCCTGTTTAACACCAGTTTTAACATATACATAAAATGCAGTTAAATATTATCAGAAGGAATACAAAGTATATTTAAATTTGCATGAAAGAAAAAGCTTTACAATAGTTTGCATAAACATTTATAAACTGAGCATGTATATAGCTTGCATGGGTATATACGGTGTTAATCATTCATTAGAAATGAACACAGGCTTGTGTATAGTAGAGAGAGTTAACATTGCTAGAGATGTTGTAGTATTACCTGTGATATTTTTGTAGTTAAAATAATGAAGAGAAGCGACAGCTTAATTATGGAAGTGTTAGAAAGGGGAAAGGTGGTTGATACAGTAAGGTTGTTTATAGAAATGTTTCATTAAAATATTTTGTTGAAAGTAGTACTTGTGACTTTTGTAGATAGGCTAATGAAGCATTGTCTGAACCCATGTTGCACCTCAGTTAGGTGGCTGCAGTTACTAATGTGTTCTGCAAGTTGTTCGTAGATTAGTTTTCAAAATGTTAGCAGAGAGACACTTATTTAAAACTGGTGTAAAGTCTTGACAGGTTTTGGGGTTGCGAACTTTAGCCATTGGTATTGTATTATTGTATTTAAATATATGTGGGCTGTTGTTATAGTATTTAAATATAGGTGTTGAGAGTGAGAGATTTGTAAACAAGATGGTGGTGTTTATTAGGAAGTCTGTTTATAGTTATGCATATTTTGAGCCTTTTTATCTGTCTTTCTAAGGAATAATTTTTTGTTTGATTAGGGAGGTAAATTTTTCTTAAGTGAAATGGTGGTAACACTAAATAACAGGCAAAATTTGGAGACTTGCCGGTATAGGAGTGTAAGATTTGTAGAACTTATAGGATATGGGGTAACTAGGATGACAGATGTGAGAAGAAAGTCTTTTAAGCCATTGGCACAGAAGATGTTGGTTGAAGAGTTAACTGTATTACTAGGGCAAGTTATATGACTCATGATTTTCCAGTTTGTTTCTTCGTAATAAAGAGGAGTTGGCTGAGCTAATTGCTATCATACAGTTTTTTTCCCATTTTTTTCTTTTTTCTCTTAAAAAAATATTTGGCTGAGGTAATAGCTGTCATTCTCTTTTTTTCCCCTTAAATTTTAATAGGGTTGTCATGATTTTTCATCATGGGATTAGTTTTCTTGCTTGCCCATAACTTAATTACATTGCTTAAGTAGATCTCTTAATTTGGTGGTGATTCAAGGGCACCGCTAACCTCGCAGTCATCTTTATATTGCTAGAAATAGCATGTTGGTTGATGAAATTAGAGTGGGTGGTTTCTGCATTGTTGTCATTATAGAGTGGGGTCCAGTCTGTTCTCTCCATCAGTTTCTGGTACAGAAGACCATTGATACATTAGGGTGGCAAGGCTTTAGCTTTAATTGACTGACAGGACAGCACAGGGTAATGTTGTTCTCATAAGCCAATTAAGTTCTAGGTCATGCATGGAGTCTTGACCACATGGTTTATTAGATCTAGTAGATTTGTTTACACATTTTGGAAAGTCTAGATTTGCCAAGAAGCCTATCTAGGTGGTGGCTGTTTGCACTCAGAATGACTGTATTGTTTTCAGGCTGGATGGGTGCATTTGGTGTATAGCCCGCTCTATTAATGTTAGGCTAGATTATGATTGTGTATAGCCAACGTATTTGTGCAAGTCGGTGTGGTTTCCTGGCTGTTGCTGAGCTACAACCCATTTGAAACATCATCAGAGTAGGGACTGGCCGTTGTAATATATGCAAGCATGAGAGGAGAATACATATTTAAGCAGTGTTTCAAAACTGAAGGACTAGGCAGTCGTTTGATTGCTCCCACCTGTTTTAAAGACTTTTTGTTTAACAGAGCTGTTCAAAGTCCTTTTTCAGAGTTAAGTAGGTGAGATGACTTTGTGAGGCTGGACAAAGGTTTTGTTTCGTCTCTTGTGATCTCAGAATTCTTGTTACTAAAAGTTAATCTTTAGTAGCACTGTTAAATACTTTTATATTAACCAAATTTGGATATGCAATGTACTCTTTAAAATATTCTTCATCCGAGTCATAGTTGTTTGTCCCTTAACTCATGCACCTTTGAATTAAAACAAATGCATTCTGCTGAAACCAGTATTGCTCTTTTTATTAGCTGTGTTATTTTCACTTTTGACAAGTTGTGCATTGATGTTTTGTTGTACCTTTAGGTTACTACAGAACTGCAAAGATGACAGTTTGAGTGTGGCACTTCCTATGAGAATGCTTGAGATATTTTCATCAGAGAAAACATATTTATCTGTTTTACAAGATGCTACCCTTGCAACAGCATTAGTTGAACAAATTTTGCACTACATTGTTCAGAAAGGTGAGTTTTTTTATTTGTTTAATATGAAGTAACAGCTGTGTAGTTTCATCTTAATATTTGCATGTCAGTTAAAGTAGTAGTTAAGTATCTGCAGGTAAAGAGAAGAGGGACAGGGCAGTGCTTTTTAAGCACCAGCATACCGCTCAACTTTTTTACTCAAGAATTTTGGACAAAGACAGAAATAACTGGGGAGCAAAGGTCTAAAATCAGGGCAGTTTTTATAATTATTATATCACTTATAAAGTTAACAGAACAATGATTTTTGTATAAAAAAACACAAAAAACCCCCCAGAAAAAGTAGCTGGATTGAACCCACTCCAAGTATTGCTCAGTTGCAAATCACGACACAGTTGTAGAATACAAAATCCACTTTATTCACTTTAGAACGAATAGATTCACATAAAAATCACCAAGGATGAACGCTTTCTTCTAGAAAGTCTAGACTTCATCAGATAGTTTAACATACATAGATGCTTCCCTGTTATACAGGTTCAACAGGAAGTGATACCAAATATTAAACTAATTAAGATAATTAAATCATTAAAAGCACAATATTTACAGTCTTTAATTAAAAGCAGGCAGTAAAATGCTTCCCTATACATAGAGCACACCACCCTAAAAAATCATGTTTCAAGATAATATATAATAAATGTATATATAAAAGCAATGTGTGTGTATTTATATAAAATAGATGTTGTTGTGCAAATAAATACTATTTAAAACTGGATATCATTAAAATTTTAGAAATAAATAATCTTAAATTAGCATATTTATTTATACAATAAATATGTAAAAAATGTATTAATAAATAATCCAAGTTGTTAAAATTAACGTTATTATTAATTGGGATATATATTTTCACCTCTCGAATGCCTTTAATTTCAAAATAGGGCTAATGCAAATATGTTCATTGAGGCCTGGCCAGTTCCCAGCTTTCAAATGTAATTGTCAATATAATTCTCTTTTTTCAAGTAGTAATGACCATGCACCTCCTCTCGTGCCAATACTAATATTAACTATAATAAAAAATTGAAACTTATGGTCAATATTCTCCATTACATGCTTGCTGAGGGCATTAGTCTCCTTTTTGTTCTTTATATCATATAGGTGTTTGTATATGCGATTGTTTAACTTTGTCAGTCTTGCCTATATAATAGCAAGAACAGGTGGTGCACATGCCACAATAAATCACCTTCTCTGAATTAGTTATATTTCTGATTGATTCTAATTTCCACTTTATTGATGTCAAATGTGTTGCCCTCTTTTATGTATCTACAGTAGTTACATCTGCCACATTTATTCATATAACCTAGCCTGTGATGACAATAAGTATTACAGCTCTCAAATATATTTTTCATTTTCTTACCTTTTCTGTAGTCTATAATGGGTTGTAATCCTATTAATGGTCTAATGTTCTTGTCATGTCTTAGAATGGACCAATTTTTTGTTAGAATATCTCTTAACATATAGCTGTCTTGGGTGAATACAGTGATGAAAGAGATCTTAAAATTCCTGCTTTCTTCGAGTACTGCCCTCATGATTACTCGTAGATGGAACATTATTAATAACATTACATGAAATTAGAGGTACGTAAAAATCACACTCTCTCTTATTGACAACCTCAATCATTATGTCACTAACAAATCTAAAAGGATAACCTCTTTTTGAAACATTTTTTAGGTTGTCACATTCGTCTAGAAATTTATCCATACCAGAGACCATACGAGCTGCACCTATGAACTGGCCCTTAGCAATTGCCTTCTTTTGTTTTACTGGATGTATACTGGAAAAATGCAGTAATGAGTTCGAATATGTGCTTTTCCTAAAGATTTTTGAAACAAACGTCTTTTTTTGGTAATCCCTCACCAATAAGATATCTAGAAAGGAAATCTTATCAAGGTCACTGGTATGGGTGATTTTTAAAAACTCTGTGGTAGTTCCAGTTTAAGCTATGAAGTCATCAATTACATCTACAGGTTCATCCCACAGAACAAACATGTCATCCAAAAACCTGGTGTAAAACTTGATATGCCTGAAGTAACATGAGGGAATAAGAAATTTTTTCTCCCATTGCCTAACTACAATGTTTGCATATAACTACAATGTTTGCCTATAAACTACCCCATAGCCCCCCTCCCCCCATCTTGCTGCAGGTAGATTTCTTTGTTAAACAGTATAAAATTATTTTTAAGGACAAGTTCCATCAATTGTGTAAAGAACAAAACCTGAAAATGTGAAATACCTTTTTCATACAAGAAATCTGTGAACCACTCTAATCCCGTTAAATGTGGTATGACTGAATAAAGGTCCTTAATGTCAGTAGTTATAAAAACAAAGGTGTCCTTAAAAGGTATCTTATCTATAGCTTCTAGAAAACTCCACGAGTTGTTTCAAATATGCGTCTCATTGAAAATGTATTCCTTTCATTTATATTTTAATATTTTACCAGGGGGTGGGTGATGGAACCCTTGGATTCAACAGTGGGTCGCATGGGTGGTTGGCTCAAGTTTTTGTGCAATTTCAGTAGCCCAAACATGACAGATAATTTAGGGTAGGGAACAGATAAATAACTAAGAACATCTATAGATATTGATCCCGCTATAAAAATATCCTGGAGTTCATTCCTTTGTGTTGGAAGAAACATTTAGTTAATTTAGAGATTATTTTGTATAAGCTTTTCTCTCTAGGATAAATAGCATTTTCTTGTAATCCTCATAATTCATCAAGACTACACCTCCACCTTTATCAGGTTTCATAATTCTAATGGTCTGTGAAAAGATTTTTATTTCCTCCCTCATCTTTTTCTCATTCATGTCAAAATTCCTGTTGGAAAACGTAGAATTACATATGTCCAATTCACATATATTCTCAAAACGTTGGACAATAGGATGAAGTGGGGGGTTGTATGTACTGGAGATAGCCAAAAGGTTTACAAAGGAGTTGGATGCAGAGTTTTTAAAGAGAATTTTCAAACTCATATTAAAAACTCTGCATCTGACTCCTTTGTAAACCCTTTGGCTATCTGTAGTTCTACCCTTAATTTCATTGATCTTGCAAACCTGACTAGTCATGCGCCTCATTAGGCCACTGTCCGTACACTTTTCATTTTAGGATGAAGTTATTATGCTCTATTCCTGGAAGCTTTCATGTGAAGAAGTTAGAGTAAAAATAATTACATGTAATAGTATGGGATTCATTTAGGTATGCTGATAGGTGGTTTTAGAGTTTTGGAAATACTAATGTGGAACCGTATCCAGCCAGTTACGCTCTCCACGGTGTTGAAGCTGTGAAGTTAGAAGTCTGTGCATGAGCCCTGTTATGCTGGTAAAAAGCTGCCGTGGTTATACACATGCTTCACTTCTGTAGTAGTTCTTGAGCACTCTTAATTGGTTGGCCAAACAGGCATCTAAAGAAAGCAAGTCCCAGCACCATTTCTTTATAAAGACGGGCTTTCAGCAGTTGTTAAAGAAGACTGTAAGTTTGTCAAAGCAGTAAGTTTCCATTTTCAGAACAGATCATTTTATTTGGTTAAATTCTTAAACTGTCATGGCATTAGTATGTCTTCCTTTGTTTTGCTATTGCTTCTTGAGTTTGAAGTCAGTGTGATAATTAAGTTTATGGGATTTTTTTTGAATTTTGTTTTCATTTTATTCTTCCTATTGACCTGTATTTATTTTGTTAAATTTGTTTCCATTTTCATTTTTTATTCGTTTTGACTATGTATTTACTATATGAAATGTGGAAGTATAAGGAGATTTGAAGGACTTGTCTCTCCAAGCAATTTTCATTCCTCATCTGGCAGGTAACACAGAGGATTAAAGCTGGCAGCTGTTAATGAGCTTTGTCCTGTAATTCATGGTTTGATTCTCACAGCTTCCATTTGCCTATTATGTGTATCTAACCAAGTCACTTAGCCTGATAGTTCTCTGAGGCTTGGTATGTAGAAGGTCCACGGGGATCACTGCGCTACCCTGGATAAAATACAAAGTACTATAATGATACTCACTGCCTGTTGAGGGATTCATAAACTGAAACATCTTCTAAATGTAGTTATTTTCCATTTCTGTATGCAGTCAGTGTTTGAGTACTTTGTATTAATAACAGCATGTAGCAGCTGTTGCAAAAGTTGTTTTTACATTTGAGAAAATGCCACTTTCAAGATACCTGTGATGACTGTAATGTATAGAAACAGAACTAAGATGATTTAGTTTTACTGATTTTGAGTTTATTAGTGGAAGATGTTCATGTTTCACTGCTGCAGTCAGTACATTTGGGTAATCTGCTGGCAGGTTGCCCTGAGTCGGCCTGAATATCAAAGTCTTGGGTCCTGCATCGGTTGCTGTCTCCTCTTTCATGACGTCAGGTCGTCAGGGGTATAAAACATGCAGCCGACGCCATTTTCTTCAGTCTTTCTTGCCATGTGGTGCCCGAAGCAGAAGCAGTTCGCAAGTGCCGGTTGGCCGACTCCTGAAATTTTCGCATTCGAGTTTCAGAACCTAAGTTTTCAATTAACGCTAAGTACCCTGTTGGGAAAACCTTTTTTCTTGCTCCTTACCGATGTCAGTAAAAGTTAATTGCATTACTTGTGGGAAGCAAATACCTCATAATGATTTTCATTTGTACTGTATTCCTTGTCTAGGCCCAGATCATAACATGCCTTACTGTCGGTTTTGTGCAAGATTTAACCAACGCACTATTAACCGTTGGTGTACCTTTGCTTCAAAATATTTTGGAAACGGATTTAATTACCTAGAAATGTCGTTGGATAGCAATCCGACTACCGGAGTTCACAAAAAAAGCAAAGAAAAGGACAGAGACAGACTGTCGAGGTCCAAAACTGACGAAGCTTTTCCTAAGCCAGTCGCCGGTTCGCCGGTACTCGGTGAGGCGCTTTCGCAGCCCATGATACCCGCTACTTTTGAGTTGCAGGCCTCTACCGAGACCCATGCGGAGTCCGGTATGCCGCGAGATTCTCAGAGTATTCTACCCACAGATGTCTCTCCCTTGGATGGGTCCAGAGCCGCTAAGCAGGCACCGGCTTCTGAGGGTGTTTTCAGACCTCAATATTTCTATTTAAAACTGACGCCAGCTTCAAAAACAAAAGCAAAAACAACTTCTAAGGCTAAAAAAATGAAGCATGAGCCACATGCTCAGGCCCCTATGCCTAAAAAACAGATGATCAAAATGGCTGAGGACTTAATTACCTTGATCAGGGGTTCCCAACCCCTTGATCAGGGGTTCCCAACCCCCCCCCCCCCGATAAGAGGCCTAGGCAAGACACTGATTATGAATCTTCAGATCAGATTTCTATTTCTTCTGATTCGTCTTCTGATCAGGAATGTTCTATACCACCCTATGGGGATTCAGAAGCAGAAGAATCTATCCCATCTGCATCTCCTCCTGAAGATTATTATTTTGGAGAAACCTTGCATACTTTAAGGGAACATTCTCATTGGGAGAGTCAGGATTTCTCAGAATCAAAAAAGAGGCTTAGGGATTTCATTCTTCTTCCTCAGCATAGGCCTTTGGCTTTGCCTCCTGTATTAGACATTGTTGATGATGTGTTTTCGGAATCAAGCATGGCTCCTGATTCCCTACCTCCGGTTCCTAGTAAGCCACATCGATATTACAGGGTCCCTGACTCCCACAAATTATTATTAAAAAATCCTGCTGCTGATCCTGAAACTATCTCACAGGTTCCCAAAGGTGTAAAGGCCTCTACAGCCAAGAATCCTACCCCCTCTGATAGAGATTCCAGGGCGCTGGATAGATGGGGGAAGAAGGTTTATACGTCTGCAACCTTGGCAATTAGAGCCTTAAACTGCCAGTTTCATATGCTTAAATATCAACAGCATGTTATGGGATTATTGAAACAGAAAATGATGATGATTTCTGATTGTGTGGAAAATAAAGAATTACAGGAATTGTTGCATGCAGCAGAACAGGTTGGAAAGCATACTTGCAATGTGGTTTTGATTCCTTGGAGGCCTCTTGCAAGGCCGCAGGTACTGGATCTATGATTAGAAGACATGCCTGGCTCAAGGAGTAAAATCTGCCTGATCATGTTAAAGCTAAATTGTTGGATGCACCTTTACAGCATGATATTCTGTTTGGTAATAAGGCAGAAGAGGTTTTAAAGAAAATGGAAGACAAAGCTACATCTATGCAAACTGTAAAAGATTTCTTACAAGTGCAGCCACCTAGATTCAGTAGACACTGGTCTACAAAAAACTTGGTCCTTTCCTGTGTCCAACAGAGCCTCACAAGGCAAATCCAGGTGCTCAAAAGGCTCTAGATACCAATCACAGGGTTCTTACAGGTCAAAGCAATGGGGTGCCTCTACCTCCAAATCTGGAGGAAACAAAACACAATCCTACAGTAAGCAGTCTCAATGACTTCCCTCTACCATCACCAAGCACTTATCTTTTGGCAACCCCTGTGGGGGGGAAATTAGCACTTCATCCTCAAAATTGGCAGTTAATAACCCAGGACAAGTGGGTTTTCCCAGGGGTACGTATTTCATTTCCATACTTTGCCAATTCCAAACGGTTGGCCAAATCTGCCACTAAATCAATGGGCAGAGGCTCAGAAACAAGTTACGTCCCTCATGGATATGGGGGCTATTCAGTCAGTACCAGAACAGGAAAAAGGACAAGGTTTTTATTCAAGACTGTTCCTGGTACCCTGAAAAGACATTGCCTGGTGTCCAATACTGGATTTATTGATCTTGAACCCATTCTTGGACATCCCAAAATTCAAAATGCTGACTTTACAACAGCTTACAACTAGTCCAGTGATATGTTATAACTGATTAGGTTCTTTGGCCTGGTGGCGAATATACTAACAATACGGTGTGGAAATCTGAACATACAGTATAAGGACTTGTCTTGATATCTATATCTGGTCAGTAGGTGCCATTAACCTTTGTGATCTATAATAGCTGGGCCTTTTTCTTGTCCCTATACCTTAGTTTATGCTTTTACTACGCTTTTTCTACTCTTTGATTAATATTTTCATCTTGGCTACTTTATATAAGCTATTTTTGGTGTTAAATATATTCTTTGGACAATTTAGTATACCTTTATTAATATTATGGACTTGGACAACATTCTTGAGGGGTTGTGTGCTGATTGGGAGGATATCAAAGTATTTGGTCTGGATTCTACCCCAAGCAGCAACTCCAATGTTAGTAGTATTAACATACAAGACGGATGTCAAACAGCGTTTTCAAATTTGGAAAAGGGCCTTAAAGGGCTACGGGCTAATATTTGGCATCTGAGGTTATTTCATATTTGCATAAAAATGTGGTTCCTAGAGGTCTTCGTATTAGACTTAGACCGATGGTCAGCAGATCTGAACAGAGGTTGACCGAGGAATGGAATCAAGCAGTACAAGATGGATCTATGGCCTTTGTCAGGATACTGGCTTCCTATTATGAGAGGGCCATTGATAATAATATTTCAGAAGTTAGGAATCTAAGTATTGAATGTAAAATATTTGAATCTTCTACTAATTATGAAAGTATGGTAACTAAATTGTCCAAAGAATTAACAACATATGATAAAGTAACCAAGGACAGAAAGGTTAAAAAATTCAACAGGGATGTTTTGGACTACAGTAGAGGACGACCTTTTGAAATACAAAGATCAGTTAGATTCAAGGATGTTAGTTCAGGTATGAACGGGGGGGGGGGGGGGGACAAGGAAAAAGCCCAGGTCCATTTTAAAACATAATGACAGGTCATATACCAGTACTTCAGGTGATGAATCCTCTCTTACCGATAGTGAAGGTACACCATCTGTAGAATCACCTGCCAAGAAACGAACCAATGCTACAATCCCTTTAGAAGGGGTAACAAACATAGAGGGGGGCGCAAACATACCAACAGGTATAGGCACAGATTCAATAGATGACTTGATCCAAGTTCTGTTGAAATAGGGGAAACAGAGTGTAACAATGTTCTTAATCTTTCTCATACTGTGTTAACTGCGGATCAACAAAGACTTTTAAATAAAGGTTTGGGATTTGTACCCAGTTTCTTTTGTGATCAATATCAAACTGCAGTAGATGTGTTGGATTTTTGTCGCTGCCTTATTTTTTTCAGATCAAAATAGAGCTAATGTTGAAAGATCTACTGAATTTAGATTTCAGAAATCAACATTCCAGCCACCTATGAATAAATATGTAGCCACATTTCAACAAGCTGTGCTAAGGGATCTCCATTTCCCACCTTTTGAATCCCAGATTCTGCAAGAAAATATCAATTCTGCTGAAAAGAAGGCTCTGATGGAACTAAAAGAAAATAACAAGATTGTTATACTCCAAGCAGACAAGGGTGGAGCGGTGGTCATTTTGGATATGGATTACTATATTCAGGAAGGCCTTCATCAGTTATCTGACACTAGATGTTACATGTCTATGGGCATAGATCCCACACCTAAATTTAAAAAAGAAATTGATGCCTTTCTCGACAGAGCTGTTGAAGAGGGCATCATCTCCCGCAGTACAGCCCAACACTTAACAGTCACTGATCCATCTAAACAAATACTATACTTGCTTCCCAAAATACACAAATCTCTTACATCACCACCTGGTAGACCGATTGTTTCAGGTCAAGGCTCACTCACGGAACCACTATCGGCATTTCTAACTCAGCAGCTAAAACCTCTATTGAAATATGTGAGAGCAAGGATCCAAGATACCACACAATTCTTACAAATTATACAGGATACACAAATTGAATCACATTGGTTATTGTGCACACTGGATGTTAGATCCCTTTACACCAGTATACCACATTGGGCAGGCTTGCAAGCTTTACAATTTTGGTTAGAGAAAGCGGACTTATACCCACCAGGTTTTAATACACTAATCATCTGTATGTCCGAACATGTACTGAATAAAAACATTCTTTATTTCCAAGGTGAATGTTATTGGCAACTCCAGGGGACGGCTATGGGAGCATCTTTTGCACCCATTTATGCAGACCTATTCATGGCCTACCTGGAGGAATGCCTTATTTATAATCCATCACATATCTACATGGTGGAAATGGATATATGGCGCAGGTACTTGGACGATTGCTGGATGGTGTGGCGTGCGGATTCAGGGTATCTACGGGAATTTATGGAATATCTTAACAGTAACATATGGGGAATTGAATTTACGGTTACATCCAACTTGAATCAGATTGACTTCCTTGATGTTACTGTCTATAGAAACACGGATAACACTCTTGGTACGAAGATTCACCGTAAATACCCACAATATAATACGTTACTTCATGCATCTAGTATGCATCCACGCCACACCGTCCGAAATATTCCCAAATCTCAATTTTTGAGGATCAAACGCATCAGCTCCTCTGTAAGGGATTATCAGGATGCTACTATTGATCTAACTAATAGATTTTTAGAAAGGGGATATCGTCCATTTGATATTCTATCTGCCAGGAATTGGTCGGGTAAACAGCAGAGAAGTCAGTTACTGGAATACAGGGACCACTCACCCACTATGCATGATTCTACTTTGAGATTTGTTGCCACATATGGTAGGAATCATCAGGTTATTAGGAATGTTCTAAATGATAATTGGAATATTCTATTGGCCAATGATTTTTTAAGAGAGAGGTTGGGTGACAAATGTCAATTTTCCTATAGAAGGGGTAGAACATTGGGTTCTCTTTTTTCACATTATAAACATCAGGATAGTGGAGGAGCAAAATATAAACAACTCACCATTATGGGGGATGACCTTTTGGGTACCTTTCCGTGTGGGCATTGTATATCGTGCTATCAGGTAAACAAAACCAAACAATTCACTAGTGCTAATACTAGTAAAGTTTATGATCTGAGAATCTTTGGTAATTGTTCCAGCAGTTGGGTGATATACCTAGCGACATGTCAGTGCTCAGCCTTTTATGTGGGCAAAACTTCACGTTCACTTCGTATTAGAATAGAGGAACACAGGAGTGACATACGGAACAAAAAGCCAACTAATGCACTTTTTCAACATACACTTAAACATCCTTCAGCTAGGTTCATGTTCACTGTCATTGACAGGATTATAGGTGATAAGAAGCCATCAACAGGGATGGCAAAATACACTAAGCTTTAAAGAGAAATATTGGATTATTCATCTTGGAGCTTTGTTTTCCCCCTGGTCTAAATGACCATTTATGATGAATATTATTTGATTCAGCTTTTTGTCCTATCGGTACAAGGCTATGAGAAGCTCCATTTAATTTTGATGTGACAATTTTGTTGTATTTATATTTGAATTATCACACTATATATTTTTTTTGTGACTACTAATGTTTTTTTCCATTTTTAAATATTGTACATATATATATATGTACATATATGTTTATATGGAGTGATTGGGTTGTCAAATTTGAAATATATATAATTTTGTCTATACTTTGTGGACAGGGATTGGACATAGTTGATTCATGTTTGTATGGCTTTGTTATACCATCTTGTGTTTATTTTCATCATTTGTTCATAATTATCTTAAGACGTACACTCATTGTATCTACATTCATATTTGTTAATATTATTGCATTTGTATTTACAATGGTTTATTACCTTTGTTATATATATGATTTCATAGGCCTTTGAAAGCAGTTCTTTGGGCTCATGAATATGCATTAAATGGATAGGGGTTGGATTATACCATTGGTAAAGCATGACTGATGCAGGATATAAATATGTATGATGCTCAAGTTTGGGCATGTTTTTTTATTCACTGAAGAAGCCATATTGCCGAAACCGGTCTGAGGGTTGGATTTATGTTTGGGACATTTTTATGTTCCAGTTTCTCTGCAAAATAAAGCGTTGGACTATTTATGCTGACTGTTTGTGTTTTTTTTTTTTTTTTTTTTTTTTTACAACAGCTTCTGCCCATGCTGGGCAAAAACTCTTGGTTAGTGACTCTAGACTTAAAAGAGGCTTACCTGCATATCCCTATAAGGGAATAGTGCTGAAGATACCTCTGCTTCAAGGCAGGTTTTATGCATTACCAATTCTTTGCACTGCCCTTTGGCTTATCTACTGTGCCCAGGGTCTTTACGAAGTGCCTGGCACCAGTAATTGCATTTTGCAGACAAAGAAGCATACAAATCTAGCCTTACTTGGACGACTGTCTCATGCAAGCAGAAAACAAAGATATCCTTCTTCAGCATCTGGCATTTGTAAAAAGGCTTCTAACATGCCTAGGGTACACTTTACATGAAAAGATATCACAACTGGTACCCTCTCAAAAGATTACATTCCTGGGTGCAAGCTTGAATACAACTGCACAGATGACTTACCTTACGCCAGACAAACAAAAGCAACTGTTTACTTCAAACAGATGGCAACAAAAACCCAGTTGTCTGCAAGACAAATTCTGCAGGCCTTGGGGTTCATGGCATCCTGCATTCTACTAATTCCTTGCATATGAGGAAGCTACAGTGGTATCTAAAAAGTTTATGGAGTCAGCATTGTCACAGTCTGGAAACGATGATTCCTCTCATTCCCTGCCTACAACAGGAGTTTCTTTGGTGGGCCGAGACATGTCACCAAAACATGGGACGGTCTTTCACTCTACCCCCTGCCACCCAAACCCTAACTACAGACATATCAGACTATGCTTGCGGGGCCCACCTGGCGGGGAGATGCATTCAGGGCATATGGAGCCCAAAACAAATGCATCTGCATATCAACCAGAAAGAGATGTTAGCTTATCAGAATGCCCTGACAGCCTTCAAGGACTTACTTCATCCAGGACATCCACTGATAAAGACGGACAACACCACGGTTATATGGTACATAAACAAGCAGGGGGGTACACATTCCCTACCCCCTTTGCAGAATAGCCATGGCATTGTGAGATACAGCCTTGACTTACCAAGTACATCTTCAAGCTCAATTCCTGCCAAGAAAACAAAATACTCTGGCAGATGACCTAAGCAGAAATCTTATGGACCCTCACGAGTGGAAACTGGATCCACAAGTCTTCAGCATGATAACAGAAAAATGGGGGGGGTCCAGACATAGATCTATTTGCCTCTCCCCAAAATTATCAACTGGACAAATTCTGCACAAAGACTTATCACAGACAAGTATGGAAAGTGGATGCCCTATCCTTCAGTTGAAAAAACCTATCAGTCTATGCCTTTCCTCCTCTGCCTCTTCTCCCCAAGGTCTTACTAAAGGTCAGACAGGAAAAAACAAAAATTATCCTAATTGCCCTGGACTGGCCTCGCCAACACTGGTACCCAATTCTAAGGAATATGTCTCAACTCCCTCCTTGGTACTTGCCTCAAATACCTCATCTACTGCCTCAGCAGAGCAATCAAGTTCTGCGCAATCAGCTCCAAATTCTGAACCTGGCAGCGTGGCTGATCATGTAATTATTCAAACAACACCTCTCAGTAAATCTGTGAGGGATGTCATTTTAGAAGCCAGAAGGCCTAGTACTAGAAAATCTTGTGCTGATAAATGGAAGAGATTCTGTGCTTGGAACCACACAAGGAACGGACACAGCAAAGCCAAATTTTCCTCAGATTTTACAATACTTGACTGAGATGCTTGATAAGGGCCTATCTTTTTCATCAATAAAAATCCATGCCTCTGCCATCTCGGCTCATTACAACACAGAGCCCTCCCATCTTTTCTCATCCTCTGCTAAAATAGTATCTTAGAGGGGCCAAAAACTTAAAGCCTCCCAGAAGATCACCAGCTCCTGCATGGGACCTCAATTTTTATTTATTTATTTATTTCAGTTTGATTACCGGGGAAGGTCCACTGGGCCATGAAGTGCCCATTTTCAGTGGAGGCCCAGGGAGAAAAGCTCAATAAGCAATACAATACAATAAGGGTTACATAGTGTTGAAGGTAAATACAAGTGTAAAATTCATACAGTCAGGAAATGCAAATGCATAAAATGTACATCATAAGACAAAGTTAACCGATAGATTCCACTTTTTTTTTTTTTTTTTTTTTGATTTTTGTGCTGGAAAAGCTCACCCTGCCACCTTTTGAACCAGCAGCTACTACAGATATAAAGTTTTTATCTTGGGAAAACAACTTTCCTTCTGGCAATCACTTCAGCAAGAAGGGTTTCAGAACTACAGGCCCTCATGGCTGTGGAGCCTTTTATTACATTTTACCCGGACAGGGTGTCCCTCAGGACCAATCCTTCATTTATGCCTAAGGTGGTATCCAGTGAGACTCTTAACCAAACTATTCACCTGCCAGCTTTTTACCCAAATCCATAGAACAAGGGGGAGCGGATTCTGCATTCCTTGGACGTACACAGACAACTAAGATTCTACTTAAACAGGATCAGATCTCTAAGAAAGTCTGAGTAACTACTGGTGGCATTTGCTGCAGGATCGGAGGGGAAGCTATTTCAAAGCAGGCTATTTCAAAGTGGATAAGGCACTGCATTCGTTTCTGCTACTTGCATCATGGTAAACCGGTGCCCAAGGGAATCAGGTCACATTCCACCAGGGCTGCATCTACCTCAGCAGCTTTTTTCAGAGGAGCTCCAACCAAAGACATTCTAGAAGCTGCTACTTGGAGCTCTGTTCATACATTTACAAAGCATTATCTTAAGTCCAGGGCAGGCTTTGCCACTGCAGTTCTGCAGGGCGTTATAGCCACTCCTAATGCTGTTTAGTTCCAGCCTCCCATCCATAGCAACAGTGAAACACGAAGAACATAGTACAGTTGTGTACACTTACCATAAATGTAGATGTTCAAGTGTATTCACTGTTGCAGTCTGGGTTACCCACCCACCATCCCCCTTTTTTCTAGAACTACTCTTTCCTTCACTATATTCTAAAGCCTTTGTGGTGTATTTGCTTTTAGATGAAGGTAAAGTTTATTTATATATTTTTATATATATATATATATATATATATATATATATATATATATATATATATATTTTTTTGCTCCCCATTTGTGGGGCACCTGACATCTGGGGCAAGAAAAACTGAAGAAAATGGCGTCGGCTGCATGTTTTATACCCCTGACGACCTGACGTCATGGAAGAGGAGACAGCAACCGACGCAGGACCCAAGACTTTGATATTCAGGCTGACTGAAGGCAACCTGCCAGCAGATTACCCAAATGTAATGACTGCAACAGTGAATGCACTCGAACATCTTACATTTATGGTAAGTGTACACAACTGTACTTTGTTGAAACATTCAGAGCATTAACAAATAAACTAGAACTAGTGTGTTGTAAATATACTCACCATAAAGACAGCTGCTGCAGGAGATCATTACATGAAAGGATAATTGCCAGAAGTGCAGTCATTTGTACTTTGAATTATATAGTCTCCCTCCGTAGCCTTTTGAGTGAGTCCATTTTTAAAGAGAGTACTGAACACTCAACTCTCTTTCCTTTTTTTTTTTTTTTTTTTCTTTTACTGGCTGAATTGAACTGTCACTTATCTTTGTTTAATTTGTTTGCTAATATATTCCTCAGAGCCCCCCCCCCAAAAAAAAATATTTCTAGAGACTGTCCTGCATGCCATATGTTCCATAATAATCTTAATTCAGGACAAGATGCAACTGATATTGGATGTTTTTCCTTTATGCAACAGAACAAAAACTGTTGGCTGTGGGAATATTTTTCAGGGCTCTGGGCTACATGTTTCCTTTATTTTCATGATTTCCAGCATCATACTACACAGGAGGGGAAGGCATATTAGTCCTTCCACACCATTTGGAATTGGAGCTCCAATTGTCCATAATGTGTTCTGACACTGATTCTAGCTGTATTTAAAGAATCCAATTGGCACAACCATTCCCTTTTGTTTCTGCATCCGTAGAGTTACATCCCCTGACAGCCTTTGTCATCCCTCAACCAGTAAAGTACAGTACTGTGTTGATGTGACCTAGCAGGAAGTGGGGAGTACCCATTCCCCATTTTTGTGCACTGTCTGTGACAGTGTAGGAGCACACAATACAGATTAACTTAACTTTTTAAGCTGTTTACATTCCAGGTAAGGACAGCACTGTAATAAACAGTAAGCAAAAAATGTCAATCTTTCCTTTTCTTTTTTTTTTGCGCAGGAGTGAGCCTTGCTGCAGCATGTGATATGACTGCTCCATCTGGATAAACTGTCCATTTAGTGTTTTCTTTGTTAGTGGCTAATGTTTGTGTGATGGACTAGTGTGTAAGTGGTTTCAAGTAACATGTAAGGAGTGCCCTCCCAAACTTGAGAGAGTTTTTTTGACTTTGGATTTCTTGGGGCCTGTTCTCGTGGATTGTTGCTGGAGATGGAAGTGTGGTTGATGATGGCTGTCCGAAGTTTGAATGTTCTTTTCGTGTTCTGTTGCTGGAGATGGAAGTGTAATTAATGATGGCCGACCAAAGTTTGAATGTTCGTGTTCTGTTTTTAGACTTGCAGGAAGGATGTGATCCAGTATGCCAGGATGCTGTGGGAAATGGTGGTCTTAGTGAAAAAGAGGTCCAGGAGGAGGCGTCCTTCGGATTGGGAAGGATCTGGTTCCTGAGGTTGTGTATGTGGCAGGTAGTGGCTCAGGTATTTCTGGCGAATTGTTGGAATTCATGGCAGGTAGTGGCTCGGGTATTTCTGGCGAATTGTTGGAATTCAGACAGTGTCTTTTTTTGTGCGGTTAAATGGTGGTTATAGTGCAGCAGGAATTTTTTGAGATGGTCCTGCAGTCAAGAATTGGAGGAGGAATACAGCTGGAATTTGTGGAATTGGTAATTGTGTTGTTGGCTTCATGGTTACTGGACTTGTACCCAGAGCTGGGACTGTAATGAATGATCTGGTTTTGAATTTGCATTAACTGTCTGGTCGGGCTTCCTGGTGATCTAATTATGTAACAATTATGTTTAATATATGATGTTCATCATGTTACACTGCTGCAGTCATTACACTTGGGTTATCCTGACGTCAGGCTGTCCCGCAGTCGGCCAGAGTTCCAAAGTCTTGGTCCGGCATCGGTTGCTGTCGCTTCTTCCCTGACATCAGTGCGCCAGGGGTATATACGATGCATCCGATGCCATTTTCTTCAGTCTTTCTTGCCGTGCGGTGCGCGAAGCAGAAGCAGTTCGCAAGTGCCGGTCAGCCGACTCCTGAGATTTTTGAAGTCGAATTTCAGATCCGAAGTCTTCAATAAAGCTAAGTACCCCGTTGAGGAAACTTTTTTCTTGCTTCAGACCGATGTCAGAAAAAGTTAATAATTCTATTTCTTGTGGGAAGCAAATACCTCATAAGGACTTCCACTCTTACTGTATTCCATGCCTAGGCCCTGATCACGACGTCACTAGTTGTCGGTTTTGTGCTAGATTTAACAAACGCACTATAAAAAGACGTTTTGATTTTGCTTTGCACTACTTTGGCCGAAGGTTCAATTATACTATGCCGTCGGATCAACCAACGACCGCAATTCTGAAAAAACGCAAAGACAAGGATAAAGACAGGCATCCGAGGTCCAAAACCAATGACAAAACCTCTTCTAGGCCAGTCGCCGGTTCTCAGTGAGGCACTTTCGCAGCCCCTGACACCCCCTACCTCAGAGCCACAGGCCGCCTCCGACTCCCATGTGGAGACAACTAGGCCTCTGGAAACTCAAGGTATTGGGCCTACGGAAACTAATCCCTCAGATGGGTTCGGAGCCGTTGAGCAGGCATCGGCTTCTGAGGGTGTTTTCAGACCTTCACAACTTACCATTAAAGCAAAGACAAAAGTACCATTAAAGACAAAGAAGCAAGTACAGCATTCTCCTGGACAGTCTTCCATACCTAAGAAACAAATGCTTAAAATGGCCGAAGACCTCATTTCTCTAATTAGGTTCCCATCCCCCTCCTGAGAAAAGGCCTAGGCAGGATACAGACTACGATTCCTCTAATCAGGTTTCCATTGCCTCTGATTCTTCTTCAGAGCAGGGATACTCTCTACCCCCCCCTATGAGGACTCTGATGCTGAAGAATCTGTCCCTCCAGCCTCTCCTCCTGAGGATTATTCTTTTGGGGAAACTTTACATACCACGAGGGAGCATTTCCATTGGAAAGTCAGGATTATTCAGAATCCAAGAAAAGGCTCAGGTTTTTCCTATTATTGCCTCAGCACAGGCCCCTGGCTATTCCGCCTGTGCTAGATATTGTGGATGATGTGTTCTCTGAATCCAGCTTATCTCCTGATTCTTTGCCCCCTGCACCAGCCAAGCCAGATAGGTATTATAGAGTCCCTGACTCTCACAAGTTTGTTTATAAAAACTCTTCTGCTGATCCAGAAACCATTTCCCAGGGTCCAAAAGGGGTTAAGGCTTCCATTGCAAAAAATCCAGTACCCTCTGACAGAGATTCCAAAGCTTTGGATAGATGGGGGAAGAAAGTTTACACTTCTGCAACTTTAGCAGTAAGGGCTTTAAATTGCCAGTTTCACATGCTTAAGTACCAACAATATTTAATGGCTCAGTTAAAACAGAAAATGCTTGCAAGCTCAGAAGCTCCTGACTGTAAAGAAATGCAGGATTTATTGCATGCAGTTGAACAGGTGGAAAAACATACTCTGCAATGTGGTTTTGATTCTTTAGAGGCCTCTTGTAGAGCCGCAGTTACAGGCTCTGTGATTCGAAGACATGCTTGGTTAAAAGAACAGAGTTTACCTGATCATGTTGAGGCAAAATTATTGGATGCTCCTTTACAGTATGATACCTTGTTTGGTGTTAAGGCAGAAGAGGTGTTAAAGAAACTGGAGGATAAAGCTAAATCTATGCAAACAGTCAAGGATTTCTTACAGGTACAGCCACTTCGATTTAGCAGAAATTGGCCAACAAAGAATTGGTCCTTTCCAGTGTCAGAGAGGCCACAGAGAGGCAGATACAGACGCCCAAGAGGCAGATTTCAACCCCAAGGCTCTAACAGACAACGGCAGGGGGCACCTCAACCCCAAAAGGAGGTGAGGACAAGTCTCAACCTTACAGGAAACAGTCCCAATGACTTCCCCCTTCGTACGCCAAGCACTTCCCTATTGGCAGCCCCCTTAGGGGGAAAACTAGCACTTTTTTCACAAAACTGGCAAACAATCACCCAAGACAAATGGGTTCTGAATATTGTGTCTCAAGGTTACAGGTTCCACTTTCATACTTTACCAAGGCTAAAAGGAATGCCAGACCTGCCACAAAATCAATGGACAGAGGCACAAAAACAAATTTCAGCCCTCATGGACATGAGAGCTATTCAAAAAGTACCACAACATGAACAAGGACAAGGATTTTACTCAAGACTCTTCCTGGTCCCCAGAAAGGACAAGGCCTGGAGGCCCATACTAAACCTTTCAATTGTAAATACTTACCTGGATATTCCGAAATTCAAAATGTTGACATTACAGCAGCTTCTACCCACGCTGGGCAAGAAGGCTTGGCTTGTTACTGTGGACCTCAAAGAGGCATACCTGCATGTCCCTATCAGACAAAATTGCAGAAGATACCGCAGATTCAAAGCTGGTGCAATGCACTACCAATTCTCTACACTGCCCTTTGGCTTATCTACTGTGCCCATGGTCTTTACAAAGTGCCTGGCACCAGTAATTGCATTTTGCAGACAAAAAGGAATTCAAATATATCCATACCTGGACGACTGCCTCATTCAAGCAGAGACAAAGGACATTCTTCTACAGCATCTGATGTTTGTAAAAAGGTTGCTAATTTCTGTAGGGTACACAGTAAACGAAAAGAAGTAAAAACTAGTGCCCTCACAATAGATTACATTCCTGTGTGCCAGCTTAAATACAACGGCCCAGATGGCTTATCGCACGCCAGACAAACAAGTTCAACTAACTCAATATTTTCAATTACTGGCAAAAAAGTCCCATCTCCCTGCAAGAAAAATTCTGCAGGCCCTGGGATTCATGGCATCCTGTATACTACTAATACCATACGCCAGACTGCATATGAGGAAATTACAATGGTACCTAAAAAGTGTTTGGACTCAACACTCCCACAGTTTAGAAGCAGTAATACCAATGATTCCCTGCCTACAACAGGAGTTTCGATGGTGGGCACAGGCATGTCACCTAAACAAGGGTCAGCCTTTTACCCTACCCACAACCAGGCAGATTCTAACAACAGATGCTTCGGATTATGCCTGGGGAGCACACATGGCAGGAAAGTGCATTCATGGCAAGTGGACCACAGACCAGACGCATCTTCACATCAATCAAAAAGAGATGTTGGCTGTTCAAAATGCCCTAACAGCTTTCAAGGTCCTTCTGCATCCAGGACAAATTCTTATCCCCTATGCAGGCAAGCCATGACCTTGTGGAACACAGCTCCAACGTATCAAGTTCATCTGCAAGCACAATTCCTGCCAGGAAAGAAAAATACTCTGGCAGACTATCTAAGCAGAAATATCATGGACCCTCACGAATGGAAATTGAATCCACAAATCTTCAGCATGGTAACGCAAAAATGGGGATGCCCAGAGATAGATCATTTTGCCTCCCCACTGAATTGCCAACTACAAAAATTCTGCACAAGGACTTATCACACACAAGCATGTAAAGTGGATGCTCTCTCGTTCAGCTGGAAAAGCCTAAAAGTTTATGCCTTCCCACCACTGCGCCTCCTTTCAAAGGTACTCCTAAAAGCCAGACAAGAAAAACCACAGATGATCCCGATTGCTCCAGACTGGCCACGCCAGCACTGGTACCCAATCTTAAAGAACTTAGCTCAAGGCCCACCATGGATTTGGGCTCAAATTCCACACCTTCTGACTCAGCAAAACAATCAGATCCTGCACGGTCAGCTCAAAACCCTAAACCTGGCTGCATGGCAGATTCATTAGTCAAACAGGCAACACCTCTCTCTAAAGCTGTGATGAATGTCATTTTGGAGGCCAGGAGGCCTAGCACCAGGAAAGCTTACTCAGAAAAATGGAAGAGATTCTGCGCCTGGAACCAGGCTCATAGCCTTGACCCTCTTGTCCCAAACATTCCTCAGAATTTCCAATAATTAACTGAGATGCTGGACAAAGGCCTATCCTTCTCATCAGTCAAGATCCACGCCTCTGCCATTTCAGCACATTACAACATGGATCCTCCTTTATTCTCTCATCCCTTGCTAAAGCAGTACCTCAGAGGGGCTAAAAACATAAGTCCACACCGGAGAGCACCAACACCAACTTGGAACCTCAATTTCGTTTTGGAAAAACTGACCCTGCCACCTTTTGAGCCAGCCAATACAGCTGTTCTAAAATTTTTCTCATGGAGAACAGCTCTGCTCCTGTCATTAACTTCAGCACGAAGAGTCTCAGAGCTACAGGCATTAATGGCAGTGGAACCTTTTATAATTTTTCATCAGGACAGGGTTTCTTTAAGGACAAACCCTACCTTTATGCCAAAGGTGGTATTTAGTGTGGCTCTTAACCAAACCATCCATTTGCCAACTTTTTATCCAAACCCCTAGAATAAAGGGGAGAAACTTAGGCACTCTTTGGACATGCACAGGCAGCTACGCTTCTACTTGGACAAAACAAAAGCTTTCAGGAAAACTGAGCAACTGTTTGTAGCATATGCTGCAGGATCACAGGGCAAGCCTATCTCAAAGCAGACTATATCCAAATGGATAGGACACTGTATTCATTACTGCTACACACAATATGGAAAATCAGTCCCTAATATCATTAGGCCACATTCCACCAGTGCAACAGCCACTTCAACAGCCTTTTTCAGAGGAGTACCTACCAAGGAAATTTTGGAGGCTGCAACTTGGAGTTCAGTGCACACCTTTACCAAGCATTACCACTTGCCTCTTTACTCTAAATCCAGAGCAGGATTTGCCACTGCAGTTCTGCAGGGCCTCATAGCCAATCCTAACTCTTTATAAACCAGCCACCCAACCTTAGCTTTGGGATTCTACCCAAATGTAATGACTGCAGCAGTGTAACACGATGAACATAGTACAGTTTTGTACCTACTGTAAATGTAGATGTTCGAGTGTTCACACTGCTGCAGTCCAAGTTACCCTCCCTCCATCCCCTCTGAACTAGCTGGACTTATCTATGCCTTTCTATCCTATACAACCTTTGTGGTGTATTTGCTTGTAACTGAAGGTATTGTTTTTATTTTATATATATATTTTTTATTAGAAATATGTATTGCCTACCTATTTGGGAGCACCTGACATCTGGGGCAAGAAAAACTGAAGAAAATGGCGTTGGATGCATCTTATATACCCCTGGCGCACTGACGTCAGGGAAGAAGCGACAGCAACCGACGCCGGACCAAGACTTTGGAACTCTGTCCGACTGCGGGACCGCCTAACGGCAAGATAACCCAAGTGTAATGACTGCAGCAGTGTGAACACTCGAACATATACATTTATGGTAGGCACAAACTGTACTTTTTGGTCTACGTGATGTCTATGTTTTATGTGTCTCATGTCTAAATTTATCTGTGCAGTTGTATTGCAGGATCAATAAAGTATATTCTGATTCTGAAAACTGGGCCTAATGGTTTTCTCATGATAAGAGAAAGCTGGGAATGTCCAGAAGGATTCCTGTTTAAATTCTGAGGACCATTGTCATGGTATTTACAATAGGGAGAAATGTATGCACACATGTGGAAGTGCATGGTATGTTTGAGGTCGTGGTACTGCAAAATATTTTTGTTTCTCTGAGGTACTTTGGTATCAGAGTATTAAGCGTCATTGAGCATATATGGGTGCTTAGTGAGTGAAGTCCTCCTGCTAAAACACTTAAATGGTGTAACAACAAATCTCATAATGTAGTACTTTTTACTTTTTTTAATTATGAACTTTCTCAGAGTTGTGGGACCCTCAGTTTTGTGCCTCACACTTGTAAGCCTTCCAGATTGAATCTCTTTCTATGATATCTGAATCACTGAATAGCCAAAAGCGAAAAGCTACCAACTGGATGTAAAATATAAATGTATTAGAACCAACGAACTTCAAAATGAACAGACTTTAAAAGTAAAAAACTTCAACTACACAAATGATCAAGAATATAAGCACTTTCATTTAAAAGGTTTTAAACTTCATCAGACAATCAATTAAATTACATCACTTCCTTTTATAACCTTCTCTTTTTTCAAAAAATCCCGCTCACATGACTCCTACAAAACGAGCATGCCCAGTAATATAAAAATGACTGAAAATATTTTGACTTTCCTCATGTATATATAGTTACGAATTCCTATATTGCATAAATACTATAATATATACTTTATATGAGAATTTACCAATATATGGAAGAACTGATAACAGGAATATATAATAAAAATATTTAATATTAAAAAATTAAATAATTTAAATAAAATATTTTCCGTAACTAATTTCATTATAATATTAACATTATTATACGGAAAATACTGTATTATTAGCCATTCAATATAATTGAAATGAAATTTCAAATGTTTAAGTGAATAATAATATTCTATAATAAAAATACAAATAATGAAAATAAAAATAGAGATAACTTATGATGTCAGCCTACTTGGAAATAGAAAATCATTAAAAATACACCACTATATAGATTATATTATAAAACCTTATTAAATTATTTAATAAAATAAATGTATATGTTTATATTATTTAAAAAAAAAAAATATATATATATATATATATATATATATATATATATATATAAAATCTTTAAAACTTTTTCAACATAAAATATTAATCCATAGAAAATATTATTAAAAAAAAAAAAAAAAATATATATATATATATATATATATATATATATATATATATATATATATATGTATATTATATATTATGTATACACACATATATATATGCCAAACCATCTCCATTAATGTTCATCCCTATCTAAAAAATAAATACAACTGTAGATCAAAAGCTGTAGTTTATTTAGCCATGTGTGATTCCTGTGCCTCATTTTATGTAGGCAAAACAGAGAGAGCCTTATCTCAAAGAATTTATGAACACGAATATGCAATTAAGAAAAATAAAGTGAATAACGCTTTAGCAAAACACATTAATGAGTATAATAATCATCAGTTTCATTTTATAATTATAGATCATGTGGAGATAAAAGACAAAACCCCTTGGGGTTTAATACTCGAACAAAGAAAATTACAATGGCTATTCAGGCTACCTAAAGTCCACTCTTCAAATTTTCCCTTGAAACTACCTTCCTCGACCTATACTACTCATCTAATCAGCGTATCCTATAACTAAAAAGATCATCTCTACTTGACTCTAAGTAGACTATTCTCTATCTGTTAAACCTAGCACTTGCTCCTACAGTACTTATTACCTTGATACGGCACTCTTATAGATAGCACCCCAAAAAGGCAACCCCCCATTTCTCGGTCACCCACATCCCCCGGAATCTTTTTAAAGTTTTTGTCTATCCTTCTAGCATGTCGAGGGATCAGTTGCTAGTGTCATCTCCTGCTCAGCTGGTGAACCTGGGAATATTGAGGCAATGTTACAATTGCCTCATGTACACAGACAACCCTCTCCTCCTCCCACAAAACACAAATACATGCGAGAGATGCAACTATACGGCCAAACTGGAGGCTGAGCTCTCTCAACATAGGACTGGCAAGACCAGTCAGGAGGGAAGGTTACCACACACACTATAGACCCAGTCTCACATAGTACCATTACAACCTCAAATCATACACATAAACACACAAAGACATACTGAGGCTCTGATCAAAATCTACCAAAACAGCAGAGGCCACCAAAGCAGACACCCAAAACCACCACCTCAGAACACAACACCTGCAACACATAGACCTCACAGTCAGAGTGTCAAACAGTCACAGCCCTTAAGGCCAAACACAATGCCAGACACACTAGTCATTGGTGACTCCATAGTCAGACACACTGATGTCCCGCTCACCAGACTGAGTAAGGAGAAGGTCACAGTAAGCTGTCTGTCGGGCGCTAGAATCCGCCACATAACGCAAGCACTCAGGTCTCTCAACAGCAGGTACAAATATGACTCAGTCATTGTCCACGCTGGTGTAAACGACCTGAGACGCACCTCCTTGGACTACATGAAAAGAGACATTGAGGAGCTCTCTGATTATGTAGCCCAGGCAGGTATGACCCTGACCTTGAGCAGTATCCTACCTTCACCAAGAATGATGCCACAATACAGAGATAAGATGATCAGCTTTAACAATTGGCTTAAACACTGGTGTCATTCAAAGGGGATCCAGTATCTGTCTGCCTGGGATGACATGCTGGACAAGCCACGCTGCTTCAAGGGACGGCTTGCACCTGTCACCCTGGGATTCCGGATATTGGCAAAGGCTCTTGCCACCCCATAGTGCCTTTTTAGGCAAGGCTCAAATTCTAAACCTACCACCCTAGAACACAAAAAGGAAATAAACTAAGGGTAATGCTGCTCAATGCCAGAAGTCTAAATCTCAAAATGCACCGAGGCCCTTCTCAGTATGGAGAACATCGATGTCTGTGCTGTGACGGAAACCTGGTTCAAGGCTCCTGAGAGCACCCCAGCTATCAGGTTTTACCTCATATCATGCTCCGCCCCAAAATCAGGAAAATACCAAGAAAGGAGGGGTATCCATATTCATCAAAGACACCCACACCTCAAGACTGGTGGCAACGCATGATGCATCGGAGACCATCCAGGTGCAATTAACCGTAGGCAAGACTGCTCTGCAAATAGTAGCATGTTACAGGCCACCCTCACAAACTCAGGAACCTCACATGGCCTTCCTGAAAACACTAGAGGGATAAATGTATCACCAAACACCATCATACTAGGTGACTTCAATTACCCAAATATAGACTGGGAACACTACTCAAGCCCAAACACCCTAGCCCAAAAGTTCCTGGAATTCATAAACTCAAATGCCATGGAACAACTAGTCACCATTCCCACAAGAGGAGATAACATACTCGATCTCATCATCACGAACATGGGAGCACAATGTTCAACACCTCAGGTATACCCCTCACTGGGGAGATGAGTTCACAAACTAATCTCGCTGGGGGTCCTCATCCCACCCCACCTGAAATAAAAAGACCACAGTAAAGAACTTCCCAAACTTCACACTTCTAAAGACTAGTGTGGTCTCCTTTAAGGCCCCGAGCGGGGAAAACAGTACTCAAGCCGCTGAATCACTTACAAATGCCTTCTACCAGCACCTGCAGGACAGCATGGATAAGGCAATCCCAAGCAAAACAAAGACTCTTTGTACCAAAGGCAAGCGTCCAGTCTGGTGGACCCCAGCCATAAACAAACTATACAACAAAAGGAGGAAGCTACTACAAGATAGAGCAAAATCCTTAAAAGGTAAGACACCCTTGATCACTATAAGTAAAAAACTAAGAGCTCTCATAAAATCATCCAAAGCAAATTTCGAGAGAAAAATAGCTAAAGACTCAAAAGACAATCATAAGGCCTTCTTTAGCTATGTTAGAAACCTAGGAGGAAGCTCCCAGATATGCTCAGAACTAGTTCAAAATGATGTGAAGATTACTGATCCTACAGACATTGCCAACATACTGGCTGACAGGTTCAGTGCAAACTTCTCACCCCCCTCCCCCCCAAAAGGAGAGATATCTATACCAAATGATTGCAGCCCCCCAAACATCTGCAGCGCCCAAGTGAGAACTGCTCTCTCCAAAGCAAAAAACAGCATCCATGGGACCTGATGGTGTCCCGGCTGTGTGCTCCACGAACTCAATGAGGAATTAAACCCACAGCTAGGACAGCTGTTTAATCAAAGTCTTACCTCTGGATACTACCCAGGAGTGGCGCACTGCAACTGTGGTCCCACTTCACAAAGGCGGTGCCTCCACCGACCCTGGTAATTACCGCCCATTAGCTTGACAAGCCTTATCTGCAAAGCCATGGAGAGGATCATAATGGACCTCATAAATAAAGACATTGGGAATTTGCAGACTTTGGATCCAACCCAGTTTGGCTTTGTCAAAGGCAGATCATGCCTTTTAAACTTGGTTGACTTTTTGAAACAGTCACCAAAGCCATTGATGAGGAAAGGCAGTCCATACAGCCTACCTCGATCTGGCTAAGGCCTTGATACAATACCCCACTCGGGTATCATTGAAAAACTCATCAGCTTAAATGTTAACCCATACATCACAAGATGGGTTGCAAACTGGCTGAGTGACAGAACCCACAGGGTCAGAGTTGCTGGCGCCATGTCAGACTCAAAGCCTGTCACAAGTGGTGTCCCACAGGGCTCAGTCCTGGGCCCACTCTTGTTTGGCATCTACTTTTCTGAAGTACAAGCAAACACAGGAGGGTTATGGCTGACAAAGTTTGCAGATGACTGCAAACTGGGCCATAGTAGAAAACACATCTGACACAGATATCCTTCAGAAGGGTCTCACAGAAGCGGATAACTGGTGCCAGAGCCACGGCCTAAAGTTAAATGCCAAAATGCATAGTCATACCCTTCGGGAAAAACAAGGTTACCCCTAGCTACCAAATAGGAGGCAATCCACTGAGCACAGAAGAAGTTATCAGGGACCTGGGGACCCAGGTTGATAGTAGTCTGTCATTCGACACCCATGTAGCTAAAGTAGTTAGGAAGACCTTCTACATTGCCCACCTTATCATGAAGGATTCTCATCTAGATCAAGGGAGGTTATAGTCTCCCTTTACTCATCACTCATCAGACCAATGATTGAGTACAATGCCCCATTTGGAATGTATCTGACCCGACACTTGCAGCAGCTGGAGAGGCCACAAAAGTTCCTCACCAAAAGGATAAAGGGTCTCAAAAATCTATCCTATGCTGCCCGACTGAAAGAACTCCAGCTCTATTCAGTCGCACCGCTTGCTCAGAGGTGACCTTTGCCTAACATACAAGGCCATGTCAAACCCAGATTTGATGAATATGCTTCACCTCAAAAAATCTAGATCCATCAGAGCCACAAGGGCAGTAGACTTAAACCTCGACACGGCTATTAATAGGACGTGCTGGAGGGATAGATTCATCACCCAAAGACTCCCTATGCTGTGGAACAGAATCCCGGTACATGTGAGGCAGAGCACCTCGCTGGCCTTGTTCAAGAGAAATCTTGACCAATGGATGGGAGATCGCAGATATACCCCAGGGATTACCTCAGTGTCACTGCTCGACAGAGGCACAGCAAAATAATGGGTATAGTTCCCCATACTAAAGGGGTGGCGTAAGCCACAAAACAATGGGCTAGGCTTGTAAATGCCCTCGGGCAGATAGCCTAGTATGAACCTATGAACCTATGAAATTAAACTACAAGCAGACACATGGCCTGGTATAAATGAAAGAAGTACTATAGCACCAATACTCATATTAATGGCACTAAATAGAAAGAAAATTAAAGACTAAAATAACGTACTTTGAGTATTAATTTTAGATATAATTTTATATAATTTTAAATATTTATCATATATATTTATATATTTAAAAATAAAATTGTATATTTGATATTAGATCCTACATATAAGCACATTAGGATGAATTAATTTTTTCACATAAATAAATCCTTTTAATAATGTGGTTTAAATTTTGTTCATTAATAATAGTATATATATATATATTATTTATCTGGTATAGGTGGAGATTTTTTTAGATAGGGATGAACATTAATGGAGATGGTTTGGCATATATATATATGTGTATATATATAATATATAATATACATATATATATTTTTAATATTTTCTGTGGATTAATATTGTGTGTTGAAAAAGGTGTAAATAAAGATTTTATATATATAAATAAAGATTTTTTAAAAATAATATAAACATATACATTTATTTATTAAATAATTTAATATGGTTTTAAAATATAATCTATATAGTGGTGTATTTTAAATGATTTTCTATTTCCAAGTAGGCTGACATCATAAGTTATCTCTATTTTTATTTTCATTATTTGTATTTTTATTATAGAATAATATTATTCACTTAAACATTTTAAATTTCATTTAAATTATATTGAATGGCTAATATTACAGTATTTTCCGTATAATAATGTTAATATTATAATGAAGTTAGTTACGGAAAATATTTTATTTAATTTATTTAATTTTTTAATATTAAATATTTTTATTATATATTCTTGTTATCAGTTCTTCCATATATTGGTAAATTCTCATATAAAGTATATATTATAGTATTTATGCAATGTAGGAATTCGTAACTATATATACATGAGGAAAGTCAAAATATTTTCAAACAGTCATTTTTATATTACTGGGCATGCTCGTTTTGTATGAGTCATGTGAGCGGGATTTTTTGAAAAAAGAGAAGGTTATAAAAGGAAGTGATGTAATTTAATTGATTGTCTGATGAAGTTTAAAACCTTTTAAACGAAAGCGCTTATATTCTTGATCGTTTGTGTAGTTGAAGTTATTTGATTTTTACTTTTAAAGTCTGTTCGTTTTGAAGTTCGTTGGTTCTAATAAATTTATATTTTACATCCGGTTGGTGGCTTTTCGCTTTTGGCTATTCAGTAGTTCGTGGTTCTCAGTAGTAATATATCTGAATCACTGACTTTTCCCCCCCAAGTTTCCCTACAACCAGGCATGGATGTCAAGTGCTTTCCTAGTCCATTGAATTCAGGTTCTGCTGTGTGACTGTTCTGTACCCCTTGACCTTAAAGTCACTGCCAAGTGGAAAACAGGTAGAATCAAAATGCCTTTTCATAGTCTCTTGCCAGCCAAGATAACAATGTATTCTTAGAGTTCCTTGCTTGCCAGTATATCCATGGATTACTGTTTTAACACAGATCTGGTTCAGCCTGTGACCGTACCTCGTAGTACAGAAAGAGACCAGATTTTCTGCATCGATTTCTGAAGTTTATCAGCTTAAATGGTGTTATCTGTTTTAAAGAGGCTAAAAAACCTTCCACTGAAAACATCATGCCTTTCTAAATGAACTAGATTTTCCCATTTGTGCAAAAGTAAACAGTAACTCAACTATTGCTTCAAATTCTGCAGTGTCTTGCTACTGTTATGAGTATGCATTAGCCTACTATTCCATTACCTTGTAGTTGAATAATATATCTGTCTGTATACCCGCCCTAACCTTTCTAATATTGTTGTGAAAGAGATCTTGCAGGAGAGCTTTCATTTGCTGTCTCTAAGGTTTCCCATAGCACCTGCTGGGAACTTAAAATTGTTGTTGAAAAAATGACTGTACCATCTTTTCAGACACTTTCTTCTTCAGGCCTTTAGGTAACCTTCATGATTACATTTTAGTTGCAGATACCTTGGCCAAGGGATTTCTGAATGATAGCCATTAATATATAAAGAGGTGTGCACATTGTTTCATAAGTGCAGAGTGTTTAGAGAACAACTTTTTTTGTGGTGCTGCGGTAGCGTTGTCGCCTCACAGTAAGACGCTGTCTGGTTCGATTCTCAGCTAGAGCGTCTTCTGCATGGAGGCATGCATGAATGGGTGTACCTTAGTTGAAGGTTGTGCGTCAAGGCTGGTAACTCGGCATGCAAAAATCAACTACCAATCATTAGCGGACCGGAGTTCCGTTGTGGCGACCCCTAACCGGGAAAAGCCGAAAGACACAACAACATATCCAACTTGTCTGCCTCAGGTGCTTGCATGCTAGTAGCTCACAAAACACCTGCTCACTACCACTTGAATGAAAATGCAAGTGATCACATTCCCACTAGCCCACTCTCATCTTTGTATATAGCCTTCGCAACATCCGGCCCAATAAAGTTGTATGGCCCTACCAAAACATGAACTCTAACTATAAACTTTCAGACAGTTACCAGCCTGAATCCTTACTTCCCTTCCTTACCCTAAACCTGCACTCCACTCCCTTACCCTGAAGTCCCTGATCACTCCCTAACCCTAAAACTCCCTTTCTACTCCTTAACCCTAAAGTCCCTCTCCCTCCCCTTGGCTGCTTTCCTTAACTCATATTTGAGTTCAAGACTACACAAGCTACAAGGTGCTAGAGTCCCTGGCTTTGTGACCGTAGTGTTTGAGTGCTTGGAACTTAAGCGCCTCTAGTGTTTACATATCCAGCTTCATATTCTTCTTTCTTAAACAAAATAATAAGAAAATATTGTGCACTGTAGATGTGTACAGAAGACTGAGTTACTGCACTGAAAGAAATAAGCAACTGAGACATGGTAATAAAGTGCTTACATCTTCTATGAAAGGTAAACTGGGTAATCCAGTCAATAAAGCAGATCATTTCCAAATGATTGGCGAACTGCATTATTGTTTGTTATGAAGCCTGAAAAAAAATGATTGAGGAGGTTAAGGATTATGTCTCCTGGTCACTAGCTGCCACTGCAGTCTTTTTATTTGCCCAAAGAATTTTGAGGCTACTACATTCATGCATTTTTAAAACATTACTTGCTGAATGTTCTTTTCAAAGGTTGAGCAGGATTTGTGTTGGCTTTCTTGCATGGTGTGCTGTAGACAGTCACATCATTTGTGAGAGGTGAGGGTGCATTGTTTGATACACTTACATTCATATAATGAATTTCTGCAAGGATTGTACTTATGATGAACATAGTACAGTTGTGTAAACATATTCATCATAACATTAAATGTTGAGATAGTATGATTTCTGCAGCTCAGACTTCCTTATTTTATCCCCTAGTCCTGCACATGTTTTGGGTCTGATAGTCTTTGTAAGTAATTACGTCTGAACCATTTACAGCCCTTATGACATTCTGAGTTATTCTATTGCAGTAGGTTTTACCGCTTGGTGTATTAGTGTTACTGTATTGTCATTCATGGACTTTTTTAAAATATTTATCTAGCTGTCCTTCTGCAAAATTTAGTATAAGCTTCTAAGACTCCTTTAGCCTTCCTCAAGATTATTTGTGAGCTGTGTGCACCAAGAAGTGAATAGGGCACATGGTGTTCCCTTTCTTTTTACCCAGGTTCCCGATGACTTTTATGGAATAAAATTGCACCCTTAGTTCCGTAGGAACATCCAGCTGCTGAAAAAGGTCAGGCAGGAGGGACTGATGTCTGCCTTTGGCTACTTTCTATCGATCATACAGAGAATTCCTGCAGAAGTGATTCTACTGTTTGAGTGAGCGCTCTTTATGCTGTGCATACTCACAAAACTACACTATTGCACTAGGTAGCTACCATGTCTTTATGATGGTCACTGTACATGCCCAACTGCACAGTTCCACTAAGTAAATTGTTATGGTGAACATAACTCCTAGAACTGCATGTTTTAATAGTAGGTCCTTTTTATGGTGAGTGTACTCATGTAAATTTCATTGTTCCACCGTAGGTTGCTTGTCATTACACCTGTGCAGGTATATTTTAAGAGGACAAAACTACAGTAGCAGTAATTGAATTAATAATAGGTGATACTGTCATTTTAATATTTGAATGACTTACCAAAAGAGGAAGAAGAATCTCTTGGGGAGCCTTCTGCAGGAAGTAGTGCTAATACTGCATGTGTATGGCCATTGCTTGTCACACACATAGCAGCTTGTTTCAGTGCTGCCTTTTGACTGCCACCTCCAAGACATGGGTGCATTTCGTACAATGACATTTCCACTCACCCTTTCCAGTTTTGTTAAATCAGTTCAGTCAAATGGGTGATATTCTTCATGTTTCACTGCTGCAGTCATTGCATTTGGGTAATCCTGCTGGCAGGTTGCCCTCAGTTGGCGTGAATTCCAAAGTCCTGGGTCCTGCGTTGGCTGCTGTCACCCCTTCCCTGACATCAGGTCGTCAGGGGTATAAAAGATGCGGCCGATGCCATTTTCTTTTGTCTTTCATGCCACGCGGTGCCCGAAGCAGAAGCAGTTCGTAAGTGCTGGTCAGCCGACTCCTGAGATTTTCGTGTTCGAGTTGCAGATCCGAAGTCTTCAATAAAGCTAAGCACCCCGTTGGGGAAACTTTTTTTCTTGCTCCAGACCGATGTCAGAAAAAGTTAATAATTGTATTTCTTGTGGAAAGCAAATACCTTATAAGGACTTTCATTTTTACTGTATTCCTTGCCTAGGCCCTGATCACAACATTGCTGGTTGTCGGTTTTGTGCTAGATTTAACCAATGCACTATTAAGTGTTAGTATGATTTTGCTTTAAACTATTTTGGACGCTAGTTTAATTAACCAGAAATGTCGTCGGATAGACATCCGACTACCGCAGTTCACAAAAAACGCAAAGTAAAGGAGAGAGATATACAGCCGAGGCCCAAAACCGATGACGAAGCTTGTCCTAAGCCAGTCGCCGGTTCTCAGTGAGGCGCTTTCGCAGCCCCTGACGCCCGCTACTGACACCCACTGGAGTCGGCCATGCTGCTGGAAACTCAAGGTATTGGAGCCCCGGATACTATTCCTTCAGATGGGTCCGGAGCCGCTGAGCAGGCACCGGCTTCTGAGGGTGTTTTCAGACCTAAACATCTTTATATTAAACCAACCTCAGCTTCAAAGGCAAAGACTAAAGCACCTTCTAAAGCAAAGAAACCAACTCAAGAGCCACGTGGACAGGCCTCTATGCTCAAAAAACAGATGCTCAAAATGGCCGAAGACTTAATTACCTTGATCAGGGGTTCCCATCCCCCTCTTGATAAGAGGCCTAGGCAAGAGACTGACTGTGAATCTTCAGATCAGGTTTCTATTTCTTCTGATTCCTCTTCTGATCAGGAATATTCTCTTCCCCCTATGAGGATTCTGATGCTGAAGAATCTATACCTTCAGCTTCTCCTCCAGAGGACTATTCATTTGGGGAAACCTTGCATACCATGAGGGAGCATTTCCACTGGGAGAGCCAAGATTTTTCTGAATCTAAAAAGAGGCTCAGGGATTTCCTTTTACTACCTCAACACAGGCCACTAGCCATTCCACCTGTGTTAGATATTGTAGATTATGTGTTTTTGGAGTCTAGTCTTACCCCTGACTCCTTACCTCCAGCTCCTGTTAAGCCTGACAGATATTACAGGGTTCCTGACTCTCATAAATTCCTTTTTAAAAACCCTGCTGCAGACCCAGAAAGTATTTCACAGGGTCCAAAAGGAGTTAAGGCTTCCACTGCAAAAAACCCTACCTCCTCTGACAGAGATTCTAGGGCACTGGATAGATGGGGAAAAAAGGTTTACACATCTGCTACCTTGACTATAAGGGCCTTAAACTGTCAGTTTCATATGCTGAAATGTCAGCAACATGTCATGGCATTGCTTAAACAGAAAATGCTATTAAACTCTGAATGTGCAGAAAACAAGGAAGTGCAGGATTTATTGCATGCAGCTGAACAAGTTGGAAAGCATACTTTGCAATGTGGTTTTGATTCTTTGGAGGCTTCCTGCAGGGCTGCAGTTACGGGTTCTGTAATTAGAAGGCATGCTTGGTTAAAGGAACAAAATCTGCCTGATCATGTCAAAGTTAAATTATTAGATGCACCTTTACAGCATGATACTTTGTTTGGTGTTAAGGCAGAGGAGGTGTTAAAGAAAATGGAGGACAAAGCTAAATCTATGCAAACTGTCAAATATTTTTTACAAGTACAGCCACCTAAGTTTAGTAGACACTGGCCTACAAAGAATTTGTCCTTTCCTGTGTCAGACAGACCTCAAAGAGGCAGATCCCATGCGCAAGCTTCCTACAGGTCAAAGCAATGGGGTGCTTCTACCTCCAAAATTGGAGAAGACAAATCACAACCATACAGGAAACAGTCCCAATGACTTCCGCCTGCCTGCACCAAGCACTTATCTCCTGGCAGCTCCCTTAGGGGGAAAATTAGCACTTTTTTCTCAAAATTGGCACATTATAACTCAGGACAAGTGGGTTCTAAATATCGTGTCTCAAGGGTACGTTCCATTTCCATACTCTGCGAAAGGCAAACTGCTGGCCAGATCTGCCAAAAAATCAATGGGCAGCGGCACAAAAACAAGTTTCATCCCTCATGGACATGGGGGCCATTCAACAAGTACTAGAGCAAGAGCAGTGACAAGGATTTTACTCAAGACTGTTCCTGGTACCCCGAAAGGACAAGACCTGGAGACGAATACTGGACCTATCTATTCTGAACACATTCCTGGATATACTAAAATTTAAGATGATGACTTTGCAGCAGCTTCTGCCCATGCTGGGCAAGAACGCTTGGCTGGTGACTCTAGACCTAAAAGAGGCATACCTGCATGTCCCAATCAGACAATTATGCAGAAGATACCTCAGATTCAAGGCTGGCTCAATGCATTACCAATTCTCTGCACTGCCCTTTGGCTTATCTACTGTGCCCAGGGTCTTTACAAAGTGCCTGGCACCAGTAATTGCATTCTGCAGACAGAGGGATACAAATATATCCTTACTTGGATGACTGTCCAATTCAAGCAGAGAACAAGGACATTCTTCTACAGCATCTGGCGTTTGTGAAATGACTTCTAACATGCCTAGGGTACACAGTCAACGAAAATAAATCAAAACTGCTACCCTCTCGAGAGGTAATATTCCTGGTTGCAAGCTTAAATACAACTGCCCAGATGGCTTATCTCATGCCAGACAAACAGAGGCAACTGACTACCTATTTCAAAATGTGGGAACAAGGGCCCAGTTATCTGCAAGAAAAATTCTGCAGGCTTTGGGCTTCATGGCATCATGCATCCTACTAATTCCATATGCGAGACTGCATATGAAGAAACTTCAATGGTACCTAAAAAGTTCTTGGACTCAACATTGCCACAGCCTGGAAACAATGGTTACTCTCATTCCCTGCCTACAACAGGAGTTTCAATGGTGGGCAAAGTCTTGTCACCAAAACAAGGGACAGCCATTCACATTACCCCCAGCCAGGCAGACACTAACAACGGATGCATCAGATTATGCCTGGGGGGGGCCCACATGGCAGGAAGATGCATTCAGGGCACATGGTCCTCAACCCAAAGGCATCTACATATTTATTGATTTTATTTATTATTTATTTACATTTGTTGACCGGGAGTGTCCAACTGGACGTAGGTCCATTTTCAGCAGAGGCCCGGGGAGAAAAGCTCCACAGTTAAAATAAACAGACAGTAGTTACATTGGATTACATAGCGATTAACAATATAACATAGCAATTAGCGTTGTCGCCTCACAGTAAGACGCTGTCCAGTTCGATTCTCAGCTAGAGCATCTTCTGCATGGAGACATGTGTGAATGGGCGTACCTTCGTTGAAGGTTGTGCATCAGGCTTGGCAAGCTGGTACATAAAAATCAACTGCCAATCATTAGCGGACCAGAGTTCCGTTACGACCCCTAACCGGAAAAAGCCGAAAGACACAAACAAACTTACAACATATTTACAGATGAAGAACATAGTACATCAGTAGACAACTAGAATCTTTATCTGTGAAGTACATAACAGACATTAACAAATGTTACAATAAGAAGTTCCTGCTGTATAATACATACTAGGCTTATGAGCATCTGAGCTTGCTATAATCAAGGTAGTTAGTGGAGTGGAAAGAAAGGTAGTGGTTGGATGGGGTGGGTGATTTTAGAGTGGGAGTTGCAAGGGCATAGCCAGCATGTTTTTAGGTGCGCTTTTAGTAAAGTTTTGAAGTGGGGAGGTAATTGTGGGTTGGAGGGAGTTCCATAATTTGGATATGGTGCAAGAGAATAGTGCTTCACCAGCAGAGTTATTGGCTTTAGTGATCTGCAAGTGATTTTTGTTGCTGGATCTTAGTGGTCTGGTGGTGCGATAGGGTTGGAGTAGATTCTGGAGAGATGGGACATTTAGTGGATTTAGTGGACATATTAATCAAAAAGAGATGCTAGCTGTTCAGAATGCCCTGACAGCCTTCAAGGACCTACTTCATCTGGGACAACTACTGATAAAGACAGACAACACCATGGTCATGTGGTATATAAACAAGCAGGGGGGCTGCACACATTCCTACCCCCTTTGCAGACTAGCCATGACTTTGTGGGACACAGCATTAATTTACCAAGTACATCTGCAGGCACAATTCCTGCCAGGAAGGAAAAATACTCTGGCAGACAAACTAAGCAGAAACATCATGGATTCCCACGAGTGGCAGCTGGATCCAAAAGTCTTCAGCATGATAACAAGGAAATGGGGATGCCCGGACATAGATCTATTTGCCTCCCCTCACAGCTACCAACTGAAAAGATTCTGCACAAGGACTTATAACAGACAAGCATGGAAAGTGGATGCCCTCTCTTTCAGATGGAAAGACCTATCAGTATATGCCTTTCCCCCACTGCCTCTCCTCCCCAAGGTACTCCTAAAGGTCAGACAGGAGAAGCCAAAAATGATGCTGATTGCCCCAGACTAGCCCCGCCAGTACTGGTTCCCAATCCTAAAGAACTTGTCTCAATGCCCAGCGTGGACCTTACCTCAAATACCTCATCTACTGTCCCAGCAAAGCAATCAGATCCTGCACAGCCAACTCAGGACTTTAAACCTGGCAGCATGGCAGATAATGTAGTCATACAAAACACACCTCTCAGTAAAGCTGTGATGGATGTCATTTTGGTGGCCAGAAGGCCTAGTACTAGAAAATCTTATGCTGGAAAATGGAAGAGATTCTGTGCTTGGAACCAGGCACAAGGAACTGATGCATGTGTGCCAAATATTCCTCAGATTTTGCAATACTTAACTGAGATGCAGGACAAAGGCCTATCTTTTTCATCTATTAAAATTCATGCCTCTGCCATTTCGGCTCATTACAATACAGAGCCACCAATCTTTTCTCATCCCTTATTAAAACAGTACCTCAGAGGAGCCAAAGATTTAAGGCCTCCAAGGAGATCACCAATGCCTGCATGGGACCTCAACTATGTCTTGGAAAAACTCACCCTGCCTTCTTTTGAGCCAGCTGCCACTGCTCATATAAAGTTTTTATCTTGGAAAACAGCTCTGCTCCTAGCAATAACTTCTGCAAGACGAGTTTCAGAGCTACAGGCACTCATGGCTGTGGAACCTTTTATCATTTTTTTATCCAGACAGGGTCTCTCTCAGGACAAACCCAACATTTATGCCTTAGGTGGTGTCCAGTGTGGCCCTTAACCAAACTATTCATCTGCCAACTTTTTATCCAAATCCGCAGAACAAGGGGGAGAGAATTCTGCAATTTTTGGACGTACACAGACAGCTTAGATTTTACTTGGACAGAACCAAAGTTTTCAAAAAGACAGAGCAATTACTAGTGGCATATGCTGCAGGATCACAAGGAAAGGCTATCTCAAAGCAGACTATTTCAAAGTGGATGGGCCACTGCATTCGTTTCTGCTACTTACACCATGGCAAGCCAGTGCCTAAGGGCATTAGGCCATATTCAACCAGAGCTGCAGCCACTTCAGCAGCCTTTCTCAGGAGAGTACCAACCAAGGACATTTTAGAGGCTGCTACTTGGAGTTCAGTGCACACCTTTACAAAGCACTATCATCTGCCACTCTACTCTAAATCCAGGGCAGGCTTTGCCGCTGCAGTTCTGCAGGGCCTCATAGCCGCTCCTAATGCTGTTTAGCTCCAGCCTCCCATCCATAGCTTTGGGACTCTACCCAAATGTAATGACTGCAACAGTGAAACACGAAGAACATAGTACAGTTGTGTACACTTACCGTAAATGTAGATGTTCGAGTGTATTCACTGTTGCAGTCCAGGTTACCCACCCGCCATCCCCCTTTTTTCTGATGGAACCTATCTTTCCTTCTCTGATTTATACAACCTATGTAGTGTATTTGCTGGTAGATGAAGGCATGTATTTACACACACACATATATATATATATATATATATATATATATATATATATATATATATATATACACACGTGTGTGTGTGTAAATTTTGGCTACCCTTTTAGGGGGCACCTGACATTTGGGGCAAGAAAAACTAAAGAAAATGGGGTCGGCCGCATCTTTTATACCCTTGACGACCTGACGTCAGGGAAGGGGCGATAGCAGCCGATGCAGGACCCAGGACTTTGGAATTCAGGCCGACTGAGGGCAACCTGCCAGCAGGATTACCCAAATGTAATGACTGCAACAGTGAATACACTCGAACATCTACATTTATGGTAAGTGTACACAACTTTACTTTTTAGAGCTGTGGCATCACTTATAGTATGGGCGTGACATGTAATTAATTTTGGTATTGAATTTGATGACCTTTCATGCATCTTTTCTGGGAAGGCATTAAATGTATCGATGGTAGTTTTGAGGTGTATGCTTCCATTTGATGCCAGTGCCTTAAGCAGGTGCTGGGAGGTCCTTGAAGACTACTTTATGTAAAAATCTTGAGACGGAATAGGAAATAGTCTAAACTAAAGAAGGTCTTAGACTTTTCCTTTCATAAAAACCTGAAATCTTTTAAAAGAAAAAAAACTAAGAAACACACTAGGAGTCCTTTGAGACTAAGGTATACCTCCACAGCGTTTATCTACTTTAATCTGTAAGTCAGCAATGAGTTTATTTACATTTTTTTTTACTTGCTATTGGCTTTTTTTGAATTTTTTTTTTTTGGATGATAGAGATATTTGGCTAAGATCTAAGACAAATTCCTTGACAGCAAACCTAATTAAAAGCGCAAAAATCGTTTTTCAAGAGGTGGGAGATTTTTTTTCCCTTTCACCTTGATGAGTGAAAATGGTGCATTTTGAAGAAAAAAGAACTCCGTTTAATGGATTGTCTGAAAATGTTTGTTAGAAATTGGGAAACATTCTGATAGTTTTGGACTGGAAATTCGGGAACTGCCTGTAGTTGAAGAGATGCACAATGAAGATCTGATGCTGAAAATGAAATGGCAGTTCTTCACATGATTATGCAGACATCTGGAATTAGGAGACTCCAGGAAGGTCCCAGTGGCTGTGGAGATGATCATGAAGTGAATACAGTATTGCAGTTATTGTAGATTGAAATAGAAACCCACTTTTAGCTGCAGTAGGTGAGGGTTGCACTGCAGATGGAAATGTTCCTAGGATTAATGTTGCTTGCTGGGTTCTGAAGGGCTAACCAGAAGTAGCTTTTTGGGGGAGACGCCAGGACTTTAGGGCGTAATACAAAAGATGCACGTGTAGATGAAATTTAGTAGTGGACTTTTATTTGCTGTTATTTTGAGAATTAATCATTTTTGCATTTTAACTGTTGAAGAAAGTAGAAAAAAGAAATGGGTGACCTAAGTTGACTCCTTGACTCCTTCAGTGTGAGTGTTGGGATTTTTCTTGCACGTGATAACCGCGTCATTGTGATCATTTCTTCTATTTTTTATCTTTTTAAAATAAGAAATCATTCAGTTTGGGAAAAAAAATGCTTCCCATCCTGGAGCTAGTATATGGTTAAATATAATGGTATATTTAATAAACTAAAAAAAATGACCCACCCTTAACCCAGAAGTGAAATGGCTCAAAACTACTTCAGCATTCTTTTTTTCTTCTTTCCTTGTAAGAGGTAGAGCTAGTATTAGGCAAAGGCATCAGCCGAGCTGTGTGCAAGGTGTTAGGGGATGTGATCAGGAAATGCCATTCAGTCGTTAGTGCACAACCGGCATTCTGAAATGAATGCCGATAGTGCCTTTCTAGTCAGGGCTGAAATTTTTTAGCTCGTTGAATGTGGTATAAGATGTAACAAGCCCCTAATGACAGATGTAGCAATCGGTTTACTATATTTTTGAAAGAAGGAGAATATTCCCCCACTCTAGCTTTTTGCTTCTCATCTGAAAAGTTCAGGGGACATTAGATTGTGTATCGGCACAGGTTGCCAGAATAGGTAGGAATGGCTCTGCCTTTTTTTGGCTTCTTGCAGTATTATAGCTGATGTCATTGCACACCACCAGTCTCCTATTGCTACTTTAGAATCACCAAGAAGGCCACACGTTATCTTGAGCGTCTGTGAGGTTTTTTTGCCCATAGGGATTTATCATTCAAAATTATGATAAGAGACCAAGTAATTATCTCTGTGGTAACATTCACATGGAATACCCTGTTCACATTGCCACTCCAAGTTTTTGTTTTATTATTTTAAAATAAAACTTAAGATCAGAGCAGCACTTGGTTTATAAATTGCAAAGAGCAGAAATTGCTTTCTGTTAGAAATTAGAAGTTTGCTAGGTGTGAATAGGACAGAAATTTCCACTTAATTAGCTTGGTAGAGTACTTGACTTTGTCTGTCACTCGAGGATAGGAGGATAGGTGGTAACAGAGTAAAGGTTACTTTGTATGTAGAAGCATTATATTTGATGTGTGTGACTAGGGCAAAGGCTTTCTTATTATATTATAACAGCCATGAAACACTTGGATATGTTTTAATCACTCGGGTCCACAGGTTAATGCATCAAAGGCTGCTTTCAGAGAGGAAGCAGTATGTTTGATCTGTGTAAAGTGGAACAGAGGCTTATTAGTTATATTGCAACATCCACCAAGCACGTAATACTGAGAATTGCCTGATGTTTTGCATGTGGTAAAACATCAGAAGCTTCTGTCTGTAGGAAACCGTTTATTTGCTTTGTGTGAGTGAGACAATGTTTTTGGGTATACTGTAAAACCCTTCAGTACTGGAACTTGCCTGATGAGGCACTGGGAGTCAGACAACATATCAGAGGCTGCTTTCATTATCAACACAATACATTTGCTCCGTGCATGTGGGGCAGTGACTTCAGGTATAATTTGGTATGTAAGTAGAGCATCATCTCCAGATTTTGTTGTAGCATCTTTGTAGACCCAGTACTTGTCTAAGGCCAGATGGTGACAACATCATAAACTGTTTTCTTTCCGAAAGCAGTAAGTTTGCCTGTGAATGTTACAAGAGGGGTCTGTATTAGAACATCGAAGTTTCAAAACTTCGAATGTTCTAATATCGAACCCTATTCAGCGAAAGCTGAAAACATCGAACATACAGAACAGCAAATTTTTTCCTAGAGAAAAACATTTGCTGTTCCAAAACACATACACACAACACAAGCACACCAAACAAACAGCAATCCACACACATACACCTAAGATCTTACACCTAATCCTTCACTAAACTATACACACACCACTAACTATCCACTTAGCTTAACCCAAACCTTAACCCTAAGGTCCATCACTATCGCACACTCACCTCACCCGCTCCCTAAGCCTAACTCACCTAACCCGCCCTAACCCTCACGTCCACACAATCGCATACATACCTAACCCGCACCCTAACCCTCACGTCCACACAATCGCACACTTACCTGAACCCGACTCGTAACTTTCCATCACAGCGCTGAAAATACTGAAGCAACATAAACAGACAGCCACATTCTTTCCCTAGGAAAAAATTAGATTTTCTGTTGCTTTGATATTTTCAGCTTTCGCTGAATAGAGTTCAATATTAGAACATTCGAAGTTTTGAAACTTCGATGTTCTAATATATACCCTACAGAAGTTCCTGCTTGAATGGTAGCAACTCTGTAGTATTGGTTACTTGTTGGTAAAACAATTTGTACAGTATATTAACATAGCAATGTTTACTTTTTCCTCAGCAATACAGTTGGTGTCTGTGACTTTAACATGAGATTCCTAAATACATATTTCACAACCGTACAGTACCATGAATTGCCTGAAGAGCATTTTTCCCGTTGGGAATATAATTTTTGCCCTTGTGTATGTATGTGTGTAATGTAAAAATTATTTCTGTCTTCCTCCATAGATAATATGTATGTGTGTACTTTGTTTTATATGTGTGTGTGTGTGTGTGTGTGTGTGTATATATATATATATATATATATATATATATATATATATATATGGTTTACTATCAAACTTTAGAATGTAAGTTTGGCAAGTATGGGAATGCCGAACAGCAGTTGGCCGATTCCTGTTTCCTAATATTATGTGAGCGAGAGTACATATCAGCGAATGCCACTGTGCATTCGCCGATATGTACTTGATGTTATGCCTAGAGATTGTGGTACAGTGTGGATTGGGAAATTTATCACTTTATGCACTGTAGTGCAATCTTGGAGTTGGAATATATAGTTTGCAGAGGATATGGAGGGTGCAGACCCTCCAATGGGGGGGTGCAGGGGGGCTTCCCCCCCCTGCAAAAACATGAATTGCAGTGTATGAGTTACACTTACCTTTGCTCCTATATGGACTTTATTTTCGATATTCTACAAAAATGTTGAATCTGCTAAATTCGTGAAGCAGATTTGACATTTCACCTACTTAATATGCAGAAATTCAAGTTGACTTTCGATATTAAATACTCTTTTGCAACCTTGAGATTTTGATAGTAAACTTATATGTGTGTGTGTGTGTGTGTGTATTTAGCCAGGTTTCTGTTAAAGCAACTATGTCTGGGGAGTAGTGTGCTATTGTGGCCTGGAGTTCAGGTATTTTATTTTTGATACTTCTAATATTAATATTTAGCATTAAAAGATGGTTGGTTTTGCTGCTGTTGTTGATTTGCTCAGGGATGAAGACAGCAGGGGTGTTATCTTCTGACATTTGTGTTGGAGCAGTTTGTGTTGGACAGGATGGATTTGGGCCTGGGTTGGGGTGGATATCCCCACTTATGGTGAGCCTGGTGTTAAAATGGTGATATAGATGTTGGAATTTGGTGATGAGTGTGAGAAAGTATTGTGTTTTTTTGGAGTAGGAATGAGAGCATATGTGTTTAGTTCTGACACACAGCCTCCGCAAACACTAGGTCCAAATACAAGCCTGAATATGGAAATGCTACAAATATCCCCACTACTTAGAACAAACTGCAGAAATGTTTCTCACAGCTGAAAAGCAACAGTGAGCCTTTAAATGAAAGTTTTAAACAGCTAAAGGAGCTTCTAGAAAAAAAGAGTTTAACTGCAACAAGTTATAAGAAACAAACAAACCAACAGATGCTTAATAAAAGTGGACAATTTCCAGTTAATACCTCACACACAGTGAAACTAGCTAGCTACATAGCCTTCAGGATATGTACCCAAAGAGTGGCATACAGCAACAGTGATCCCTCTCCATAAAGGTGGTGCCTCAACGGATCCTGGAAACTATCGCCCCATAAGCCTGACAAGCTTGGTCTGCAAAGCTATGGAAAGGATCATCATGGACCTCATAAATAAAGATATTGGGGACCTATAGACACTGGATCCTACCCAGTTCGGCTTTGTTAAGGGCAGATCCTGCCTCTTAAACCTGGTCGATTTCTTTGAAAGTCACCAAGGCCACTGACGAGGGGAAGGTGGTCCACACAGCCTATCTGGACCTCGCAAAAGCCTTCGATACAATACCCCACTCGGGCATTATAGATAAGCTCACCAGCTTAAATATAAACCCCTATGTCACTAGATGGGTTGCAAACTCGCTCAAGGACAGAACCCACATGGTTAGAATTGCTGGAGCCATGTCAGACTTCAAACCAGTTACAAGTGGTGTCCCACAAGGCTCAGTCCTGGGACCTCTCTTGTTCGGTATATATTTCTCAGAGGTACAGGCCAACATGGAAGGACTGTGGCTGACCAAGTTCGCAGATGACTGCAAACTGGGCGCCATAATCGACTCTCCAGCCGACACAAGCATCCTCCAAAAGGGCCTCATAGAAACAGACAACTGGTGCCAGAGCCATGGCCTCAAGCTAAACGCCAAAAAGTGTATAGTCATCCCCTTTGGCAAAACAAAGTGCCCACAAATTACCATATAGGTGGTAATCCATTAAGTACAGAAGAAGTAATTAGGGACCTGGGGACCCAAGTTGATAGCAATCTCTCATTTGGCAACCACGTGGCCAAAGTGGTTAGAAAAACATTTTATATAACCCACCTAATCATGAAGGGATTCACATCTAGATCAGGGGAGGTCATTGTGCCTCTTTACTCATCCCTCATCAGGCCCATAATTGAGTACATTGCCCCTTTTGGGATGTACTTTACCAAACACCTGCAGCAACTGGAAAGACCCCAGAAGTACCTCACCAAGAGGATCAAAGGGCTCAAACAGATGCCATATGCTGCCCGGTTAAAGAAACTCCAGCTCTACTCAGTGGCATACCGCCTGCTCAGAGGTGATCTGTGCCTGACGTATAAAGCCATGTCCAACCCGGAATTAATGGACATGCTGCACCTCAGAAAATCCAAACCCCATGGAGCTACGCGCTCGAGAGACTTGAACCTCAGCACTGAAATAAATAGGACATGCTGGAGGGACAGATTCATAACCCAGAGGCTCCCTTCACTCTGGAATAAAATCCCAGTCCAGGTTAGGCGGAGTCCCTCACTGACTCTCTTCAAGAGGAATCTTGATGAGTGGATGGGAGATCATAGGTTTACCCCGGGTATCACTTCTGTGTCACTGTTAGACAGAGGCACAGTATACTAACCTCGAAAAAGGGCATAGCAGAATTAATTTAAAATAGGTGTCGGAAGCCAAACACACTCTGGCTAGGCTTATAAATGCCCTAGGGCAGATAGCCTAGTATGAACCTATGAACCTATGAAATATCTATGTTTCAGGGCAGGATCTATGCATTATCAGTTCTCTGCACTTCCCTTTGGCTTATCCACTGCTCCCAGAGTTTTCACAAAATGCCTGGCTCCAGCCATTGCCTATTACAGACAGAGAAATATTCAAATTTACCCCTATTTGGATGATTGCCTGATTCAGGCAGATAGTCAGGAAAAGCTGTTGCAGCACCTGACATTTGTAAAGGACTATCTAACATCCCTGGGGTACACTATCAATGAAAAGAAATCCTAACTAGTCCCCAGTCAAACAGTTGTATTCCTGGGAGCAAGCTTGGACACGGCACCCCAAATGGCATTCCTTACTCCAGAAAAATAAGCCTGTCTGCAGGCTACTTCTCTCAAATGGCCAACAGAACCCAGTTATCCGCAAGGAAAATCCTGCAAGCTGTAGGGTTCTTGGCCTCCTGCATTTTACTAATTCCATATGCCAGACTGCATATGAGGAAACTTCAATGGTACTTAAAATGTCTTTGGTGCCAACATTCTCCGGACCTGGAAACTATCATACCTATGATACCTTGCCTAAGAAAATAGTTCCTTTGGTGGGCAGCAGCATGCAACCATAACAAGGGGCTTCCCTTTGCACAACTCCATGCTGTCCAGACCCTAACCACAGATGCATCAGACTATGCCTGGGGTGCGCATGTGGATGGCAGGTGCATTCAGGGCCACTGGAGCCCAAATCAGATTCATCTGCACATCAGCCAAAAAGAGATGTTAGCTGTTCAGCACGCTCTGACAGATTTCAGATCCCTACTCTCTCCTGGGCCTCTACTAATCAAAACTGACAACACCATAGTCATATGGGGTACATCAACAAGCAGGGGGGAACCCACTCTTACCCATTTTGCATGCTAGCCATGACCCTCTGGAACATGGCCTCAGCCATGCATCTTCACCTGCAAGCTCAATTCCTGCCAGGCAACCAAAGCTCTCTGGCAGACAACTTAAGCAGAAAGCTCCTAGACCCACACGAGTGACCTGGAAATGGGGTACCTCGAAGGTGGACCTATTTGCCTCCCCCTGCAACCACCAGCTGCACCAGGGAACCTCACAGCAAGACCTGGAAAGTGGATGCCCTCTCCTTCCAGTGGGCAAACCTCTCAATCTATGCATTTCCCCCTCTACCTCTTATTACAAGAGTATTACTCAAGGTAAGGGAGGAAAGACCAAGGGCAGTCCTGATTGCCCCAGAATGGCCACGCCAACACTGGTACATGCTACTGCGCAGTCTGTCACCGTTGCCTCCATGGCACCTGCCCCAGATCCCAACTCTCCTGACTCAGCAGGAGGGACAGTTCTTGCATCCGCAATTGCAGACCCTAAACCTTGCAGCCTGGCTTATTGCTTGACTTCTCCCCCAGTAGCCAGCCTAAGCAAGCAGGTACTAGATGTCATACGTGAAGCCAGATGACCCAGTACTAGAAAATCCTATGCTGACAAGTGGAAAATGTATTGTTCCTAGATCCAGACTAAAGGAGCAGATCCAGCACAGCCCTCCTTACCTCTCATCCTGGATTACTTAGCACACCTACTCCACAGAGGCCTATCCTTCTCTTCCATTAAGATCCATGCCTCTGCCATCTCTGCTCATTACAGCACTGAGCCACCTCAGTCCTCATACCCTCTCATTAAGCAGTTCCTGAGAGGGGCTAACAACTTAAGGCCATCAGGAAGAGCCCCTACCCCTCCTTGGGACCTTAGCTTTGTGTTGGAAAAGCTCACCCTACCCCCTTGAGCCTGCAGCGTCAGCAGAGTTAAAATTCCTGCTTCTGGCAATAACTCCAGCTAGAAGAGTGTCTGAGTTACAATCACTTAAGGGTGTGGAACCCTTCATCATTTTCATGCTGACAGGGTCTCCCTCAGGACTAACCCTACTTTCATGCCTAAAGTGGTGTCCAGTGTGGCTGTCAACCAATCTGTCCATTTGCCCACCCTTTTCCCTAATCCTCAAAATAAGGGGAAAGGATCCTGCACTCTTTAGATGTGCACAGACAGCTCAGATTCTGCCTTGATAGGATTAAGCCCTTTAGAAAATCTGTCCAGTTACTAGTCAGCTTTGCAACAGGGGCAGAGGGCAAGGCCATATCAAAACAAACCATCTCCAAATGGATAGCACACTGTATCAATTTATGTTACAAACACCATGGGAAACCACCCCCTCTGGGGGTCAGAACACATTCCACTAGGGCAACTTCAACTTCTACAGCCTTTCTCAGAGGAGTCCCTAACAGGGACATTCTGGAAGCTGCAACTTAGAGCTCTGTTCATACCTTCACCAAGCATTACCACCTGCCTATCTTTTCCAAATCCAGAGCGGGCTTTGCAACCGCAGTCCTGCATGGCATACTAGCCAGCCCCAACTCTTCTTGACTGCCTCCAACCATTCTTCAACTTTGGGAATCAACCCAAGTGTGATGACTGCAACAGTGAAACGTGAAGAACATAGTACAGTTGTGTACACTTACCATAAATGTAGATGTTAGAGTGTATTCACTGTTGCAGTCCTGGTTTCCCGCCCTCCAGCCTTGCTTCTCTCTATTTCTCTTCCTCACTCCTTACAGGGCTATTGGTATTTACTTTTTACTGGTGGTGTTTTTCCACCATAACTAGCTCCCTATTTGGGGGCTCCTTACATTTGGGGGAAAAAAAACTGATGCAATGGTGTCGGCTGCCTGTTTTTATGCCACTGACGACCTGACATCAGTCCTGAAGCGACAGCAACTGACGCAGAAATACTAAGCCTCTGGTATTCGGGCCAACTGAGGGCTACCCCTGGCAGGATAACCCAAGTGTGATGACTGCAACAGTGAGTACACTCGAACATCTACATTTGTGGTAAGTGTACACAACTGTACTTTCTCCCTTCTTTTGAAATCAGCCAAAGACACTTACCACAGACTTCCTCACAGGCTGGATTTATTCACACAAGATGGATTGTTTGATACACCCCAACATAAAATCTCTTTATTTGACTACCCGAGTGACAGAATTTTGATACCTTTTAGGCACCGTTTTTCTGACAATGTGCAGCAGGTATTAAAAGAGGCTAAAAGGTCTACTACTAGGCAGTCATATATGTGTAAGTGGAAAGCTTTTCTAGTAGGCCTCATTCTAAGAACCAGGACGCTCTGAAGTCCCCACTGCATCTGATTCTCGATTATTTGTGTAAGTTACTGTCCTCTAGTCTTACTTATTCATCTATCAAGGTTCATTTGTTGGCTGTTTCTGCATGTATGCCCTTGGATCATCCCCTTCTTACCTGTCTTTAAGTCAAGCAGCTTTTCAGAGGTGTTTTACATGTGCATCCACCTAGTAAACAGGTGGCTGTTCCTTGGGATATTAACTTTGTTTGAAAAGCTTGCATTTTCTTCTCTTTGAACCAGCTGATCAGCAGTATTTGAAGTTCTTAACGTGGAAGACACAAATTGCTCTGACTTCTGATATAGGAATATCAGATTTGCAAGCTCTTATTGTGGGCCAACCCCACCTTGTTTCACACAAGGACAAGGTGCCTTTGAGAACTAAGCCTACTTTTATGGCCAAAAGTCATTCCAGAGTTTAACTTGAGCCAATCTACCCATCTCTTTATTTATTTATACTTTGCTGACTGTTAGACCAACTAGACGTGTGGCTTCTTTTCAGAAGAGAACCAAGGGGATATTCATACAGACTAGGGAATATTTTACCAAGGTGCTGGTGAACTTTCTCTACTCTTTGTGGGCACAAGTTAGTGCCAGAGGGCTATCGCTAGTGCTTGGAGAATTCCAAGATGGAGGAGGAAAGAAAAAACAGACTGAGATTAGAGTGCCTTAAGATTCTGAAATATCACAAACAGATTGTTACACAGTTGGAAGAAGGATGTCTGGAAGCACCTGTGCTGACAGAGATGATGGATCGCGATGAGTCTAATGCTTTTGAGGAAGGTAGCTGGAGAATTACAGTGGATGGGTGTGCTGAGAGAGGTAACAGAGGAAGTGCTGCCAGATGAATCAGAAAAAAGAAGTTGGATTACCAGAAGGTACTGACAGCACTTTGGGTGTATGCTTTCCCAGTGGAGTAGCTGGTTTTTAAGTCATGCTCCTGCAACAAGGTGTTATTTTGAGCAGTAGAGCATGCCCCTGCAACAAGGTGTTATTTTGAGCAGTAAAAAAAATACATGTGTAGGAGTGGTAAACAAGGAGAGAGATGCTGTGAATGAAACTGAAAGGAGATAAGGACTGATGCAAGGCTTATAAAAACAGATAATAAGACCAGTGAGAAGAATCAAAACAAAGAGCAGTCACAGTATTAATAGATATGAAGTTATGGACACATTTTTACCCCCTCTGGTTTAAAATACTGGGAAAAATAGCACTAATACACTTTGGAACAGAAAACTAGTATAAAGTTACTTTTGTTACTGTTACATTACTTGAAAATTTTAAGAATTAAGTGGAGCTAAAGAGATCAGTTGCACCATTAAATGAGTATATTTTTCAGAATCTGGAACTACGGTTAAAGAAGAAAATGTGCAATTCAAAACATCTAACATAGACGAAGTACAGTTAAGTAATTTTTCTGTCTATTTATAATAAGGTGTATGAGATTAAAAAAATGTATGCTGAAAGAAAGAAATGTTTGAAAGAGGATGGGAGGTATGTGCAGCACTGGATGTGCTGAGGGAAAATGTAGCATATTTCAAACATTATAACTGTGAATGGGAAATGGAGGGAGAACTGTAGGGTTCTGGGGTCAAGCTAAAGCATTTTTTTGTGGAGATGAGAAGCCCTTGGTGCAAGACTGTAATTAAAGAAGATGTAATCATTGCAGGGAAAGGCAATACCTCAAAAAATTGTAGTGCTAAGTGTAGAAAATGCAGTGAATTTGGACTTTCTTGGTGTGACTTTCCCTTATTAGAAAAAGAAAGATTACAAGAAGATTATATTTCAGAATAAAGACACCCTAATGATAATGTAACTGAAGGTATCAGTAGAGGGGTTTATGTCAGAAGATCGAGTTTTCAGAAACTCGAAATTCGTATGGTGAAGACCATATGATCAAGTTCCGAAAACTCGACTGACTGAATGGTGAAAGAAGTATGTGCGGAGGTTATATGTTTGCTAGATAGGTGATTGGTGAAGGAAGAAGAAATGAAAACCGTTAAAGTAATATTGGGTAAAAAGAGTATATGATCAGTGTGAGGAAAGCACCTTGTGTTCAGAAATAAGTTTTTATTTTAAATGTGAAGAGAGAAGGATATTGGATGTGACAGTTGTAGTACCTGGAAGACTAGCGGTATGTGATATAAGGAGAAGGGAAAGCCATGTAAGAATAACTGTAGTTTACACACACACCAGTATGATGGAGAGGAAAAAGATGTTTGAGAAACTTAAAAACTCTGTCCTGTTAAATATGTCATTTATTATGGTGGGAGATTTTAACTGCAATTTGAGAAAAGATAGGGGGAAAATAACACAAGATATTAAAAGCAACAAGAGAAGTTACAAGACATTGAGGTTGAACTGGGAAAAAATAGAATACAAAAAGGGATGTAGAAAGTTTTGGATGACATTCTATATGAGAGGTTATTTTTGGCATTAAGGAACAGAGGTGAAAGGAACTATAATGACTGTGAAGAAAATGAAAACACTGTCATCTGTGTTAGCATGTCTGACAGGAGATTTGTGTATATTCTCAGATTAACTCGTATGCCAGCTTGTCTAATTGTGAAAATGTAAGTACATTTTTAAATGTTGAGAATTTTCCTGTTTGTACAAAATGTTTAAAGCATCTGACAGTCTTTTGATACATTTCTAATTGCACGTTTGTGAGGGAGATTCTAAAGCACAAACTGTCTGTGGAGAATCATCTGATCAGTAGATGATGTCATTTGAATGTTCCTCATTGCTGTATGATTATTTGAACAGATGACTGACAGGAAAAGGAACTTTTTCAAACAGCTGACTGTTATTTTTTTAAAACAAGACAGTTGAAATTGTTAACCTGGACTGTGAAAGAGAATCCTGAAGTCAGTTGAAGAAGAGTTAAGAGTTACAGTCAGTTACTGTGCTGTGCAGTGGATACCCAAGAAAAAGGACTTGCCAAAAACTGTAAGCCTGCATTTGCATTGCTGTTATGTTTTAGATTAGATCAGGGACAGAATTCTCTAGTTAGATTAGGGAAGTTTAGTTATTTAGCTAGAGTTTTTCTAGAATGATGGACTTCTATCCTACAGTTTAATTTTATATTTCTGGTGATTGAATTCTGGTGTTTGTTGAAAATTATTGATTTACATTTTTTTAATAATCATTCCACTTATTATTGAATACTTTTCATTACTTGCATTGTGGCTGGAGAATCAGTGTGTACTTTGGATAGTGTTTATACCTGTTTGATGCTCCCCTGGTCACCTCGAATGCCTGGCTGCGTCTGGTCATAGCTATCATTTATTTTGATTTTTAATAATTGATCATCCTTTGAAGGGCGTGTAGACCTGTCGGACTCTGGTGGCAGCATTACCATCTGTATTGGGGAGAGGACACAGCTGGAAGTATGGGTCAGGCTTCCCACAATTGTTTGTGTGTGTGAGATTTAAATTTATTTTGAGTGTGAGTGAGCCAGAGGGCTTAAACTGAAACACGTTGCTCTGAAGTGTATTATAAGGGATTACATTTTGGGGTGGACAGAGGTATTTCGTCCAGTTTCAGGAAATAGAACATGTTCCTGTTGTGCTGTTAAAGGAAATTGTGGGATTTTACTCGTGTGCTCTGTGCTCTGGTGTTCACCTGTGATGCTCCCATACTGGAATCAGTAGTGAGGATTGAGGCTCCTTAATTACTGACCCGGGTTTTAAGTGGGGGACATCACATATTGGTAGCAGTCCGGTGAGATATTAACTGGATGTCACTTTATTGGTGGCTGTCCAGTGGAATATTAACTGAACGTCACATTAATTGGCAGTTTAGAGGGATTTTTAACTGGATTTCAGTAGCCTAGCTGTCATTAAGGTGTGCACTCCTGACAGCCACAAGGTGAACATTCAGAATTTCAATCCACCACAGTTTTATTTTTTTAGTTAGATAACCAGGGATAGCAGGCAAGGATGTCAGCAGAAGATTTTAGCACGCTGACAAAGTTCCAGTTGGCTAAGGAGTTTGAAGCCAGAAGATTGGTGCATGCCAGCCTGACCAAGGAAGTGATGATTTCAGCCGTGGTTGCAGCCCCAGGCCAGACCAACCATTTGGAGAATATCCAGTTTGGTGTTGGTGATGTGCAGACTGCTGAGATGGGAGAGTCCACATTTTCTTCGGAGGACCTGTAAATCCATCTGGAGTTGTTGAGATTGTGCCTGGAGGCCAAAGATCTTGAACTGGAATCAGAAGGGAGACTGCGCCTGGAAGCCAAATGATGGGAGGTTGAGGAAAGGGAGAAGCAGTGCCATTATGAACTGGAGGCCGAGGAGCGAATGCAATGTTTGGAGGCTGAGGAGAAGCCATGTCAATATGAACTGGAGATCAAATTGCTGGAGACTGAAGAGAGACTGAGGCATTTAGACACTGAGGACAATGAGAGTCAGCGCTGGCATGAAATGGAGATTCAAACCCTTCGAGAGGGTAATGGAGAAGGGAATAACACTACCCCAGAAGCTGTAAAGATCAGTAAACCTTTGCCTCTGTACAGGGATGTGGATGACTTTGATAGTTCTATTCATTTTTTTGAGAGGGTATGTACACAATATAATTTTGACCGTGAGCTCTGGGTTTGGCTCCTGACACCCCTTACTGCATGGTAAAGCTGTTCAGGGTGTAACAAAGTTAAATGATATAGATTGTTTGAATTATGACAAAATGAAATGTTGCTTTCTTGACTGTTTCAAACTTAACCTGAGGTATATAGAAAAAAGTTTTGTGAACATAGATGCAAGGCAGATGAAAGTGTATGTGATTATATTACTGACTTCACAGATGGGTTAGTGGGTGAAAGGTCACCACTTTTGAGGGACTGACAGACCTTTTGCTGGTTAACCGATCATGAGTCCAACTCTGCAGAGGAGTCGAGGAGAAAAGGTGATCTCTACTTTGGTAAGCAGAGCACGACTGCATAAGAAAGGGATACCCAGTGTTGTACATGGATGTAAGGGAACCCATGAGGGGAAGTCTAAATCACTCCAACAGAATACACCAGTAATGGGGAAAACTAGTAATCCAAGTGCACGGCTAGGGATTAGATGTTTCAAGTGTAACCAGAGGGGAAACATAGCAGCCGAATGTCCATCAAGGCAAGGCGAGAAACAGAAGGTGAAGGAAGCAAGTAAGTGTGAATGATAAACTGCCGGTGGTATGTTGTTTAGAAACAACTAGGGTGCCAAATTATCACCAAAATTTATATTGTATCTTAGTAGATGGTAAACAGGTAACTGTTAAGAGGGACACAGCTTCTGACATAACCATTGTGAGGCCTGCAGTGGTTAGAGAAGAGCAGTACTTGCTTGGGTAGTCCACTCCAGTCAGAGCACTGGGAGTGACTCCATTCCAGACACCTTTGGTTAGGGTTCATCCTGACTAGGAGGGTGGAATAGGAAGCAAGCAAGTAGGTGTGTTTAAGGATATTCCTGCAGATGTCCTGATAGGGAGTGACTTTGATGATGCAGTAGCTTGTGTACATGCAGTGACACTATAGTGGTGGCTATTTCAGCAAAGTAGGTAACAGTAAGTCTGAAAGGGAGCCAAAACTACTGGGAGGTCCTGATGTTCCCAGGGACATGGTAACTGCAAGGATGTAGGTAAGTGATAGTACTCAGAGTTGACAGTGGGGTATAGCTGCCGGAAGATACTAGGCTTCCTATGGAAGGGGAGCTTGGGAGGGTCACAAATGTAGAGATGAGACAGGCTCGACTTACAGACCCCACATTACAAAGCTTGAGGGAGAGGGCTAAGGAGGCAGTTGAGGCTCAAGGATGAGGGGATTCTATATATGGGAACAAAAGTTTATTGTATAAAGAGTGAAATCGTAAGGGATGGCTGGAAGGTGAGGTAGTGCTGCAGTTGGTAGAGCCTAGAGCCTACTGTCTGCCACTTCTAGCTGTAGTTCCTAATATCCATCTTGCAGGTAATATTGATGTAGAAAAGGTGGCAAATGCTTTGCTAGAGAATTTTATCAGGGTAGGTTTTCCAAGGGAGATGCTGACTGACCGACCAAGGTGCCAACTCCATGTCAGACTTGCTGACATGTTTGTGGAAGTGTTGTGGGGTGAAACATCTAAAGACCACCCCCTACTATCCCCAGACTAATGGTCTTGTGGAGAGGTTAAACTCTACACTGAAGACTATGCTACGGGCTTTTGCAGATCAATATGTGAAGAGGTCTTGGATAGATTAGGTAGGGCGGGAATAACCATTAAACCCAATAAGTGTTAAGTGGATATTTTAGAGGTCACTTAGGATACAGAATAGAAAGTGGCAAAAATTAGGCCAGAACCTGTCAAGGTGGAAGCTATTCAAGTGTGACCAGTTCCTGTAACTAAGAAACAAGTGGGAGCATTTCAAGGGACAGCGGGGTACTGTAGGAAATTTGTGCCCAATTGCAGTCCCATAGCTGCACCCCTTACTGACCTAACTGGGAAGAATATACCAGACAAGGTAGTGTGGACCAGAGATTGTGAACAGGCATTCCAAAAACTTAGAGATTTTGGGAGGACCCCATGTGTTAGCCAGCCCAGTTTACAGTAAAGAATTTATTGTACAGGTAGGTGCTTCAAATTATGGGTTGGGGGCTGTGTTCAGCCAAATTTTTGCAGGTGGAGAAGAGCATCCAGTGATACATTTGCCATAGACTTCAACCTGGAGAAGTGTTATGGAGCCGCGGAGAAAGTGTGTTTGACCATAGTGTGGGCATTGCAAAAACTGCAGCCCTATCTTTATGGAGGAAAATTCACTGTACTCGGAGCATAACCCTTTAGCATGCCTTAATAGGGTCAGTAAGCAAAACACCAAGTTACTGAGGTGGAGTCTAGGATTGCAAGCACATGATATGACTATACAACATTGCAGTGAGGTTAATAATGCCAATGTGGATGGATTGCCCAGGAAAGGAGTGGGTTAATATTCCCAATTAGACCCATTTTTCTCAAGCGTTGGTTTTCAAGAGTCACTTGAAAATTGTGCTTAAGTCATAAGGGGGGAGAATATGAAGAAAATGAAAACACTGTCATCTGTGTTAGCGTGTCTGGCAGGAGTTTTGTGTATAGTCTCAGATCTTGTATGCCAGGATGTCTGATTGTGAAAATGTAAGATGTTAGGTAGTCCGATCTCACCTTCATTTTTACGTATGGGTTCAGAGCCGATCCTCTGCTCCGACTTGGCCGATTTACAAGCTGGAAGACTCCTGGTTGGCTCATGGCTAAGCAGGTATCCCATGGTGCACCAGTGCAATCCCCAGATCTCGTTTGCCGCGTCAACAAGTTCGGTTGTACTTCTCTTGGCTCTGGCTAAGTTTTTCAAATTCTTTATATTCAATGTCGTATTTCAATGCTTTATTAGAACCTTTATTGTTTATTTAATGTTGCTAATATATTAGGCAGTTATATTGCTTGCCCTTTTTGAGTGCAACTTAGTTTACTAGTGGTTATTGGTATCCTGTGTGCCAGTTAGTTTTAGGCGCTATTGCGCATTTTTTGATTATTAGGTAGAGTTTTTGGCGTTTTTCCACTCTTAGTCAACAGGAGCTCCTGTTGTCTTATCTGTTGTTATTCTGACCTTTTTTGGTCACCGTTGGCAGTTAGTTTCTGCTATATTGAGATTGCTTGTTTTTGGCGGGGATCCGCTTGTGAATTTAGTAGGATTGCACTACTATTAATAGAAATGTAACTCCGTGGTGGTGGTGCTGCGGTAGCGTTGTCACCTCACAGTAAGACGCTGTCCGGTTTGACTCTCAGCTAGAGCATCTTTTGCGTGGGGACATGCGTGAATGGGCGTACCTTCATTGAAGGTTGTGCATCAGGGCTGGCAACTCGGCACGTAAAAATCAATTGCCAATCATTAGCGGACTGGAGTTACGCTGTGGCGACCCCTAACCGAGAAAAGCCGAAAGACACAACATTATGCCTTTCAAGCCAGTGTACCACTTGATGATATTTGTGTAGCAGCTACATGGTCTACCCCTCACACTTTTATTATGCATTACAAATTGGATTTGGCATCCAGGGGTAGAGCATCCTTTGGCTCCACAGTGCTCAAGAGTATTTTCTAGTGAGCCACCCAAGAATAAGGCGCTAGAGACGCTGTCCCATATGTAAAAATGAAGGTGAGATCGGACTACTTAACATAAAGAAGTTATGTACTCACCATAAAGTTCCATTTCGGTAGTCCATCTCACCCTTCATTTTTATCAACCCGCCCTCCTGCCCCCATCCTGCAAGATCTGGATGTAATAATTTGGTTGCCCTTGGTTGGAGACCCATTAGTATTGGTTGTTTTTATGGTTGTTATTCTAGTGAGCAGCAAGCAAGATCTGGGGATTGTACTGGTGCACCGTGGGATACCTGCTTAGCCACGAGCCAACCAGAAGTCTTCCAGCTTGTAAATCAACCGAGTCGGAGCCGAGAATCTGCTCCAAACCCATATGTAAAAATGAAGGGTGAGATGGACTACTAACATGGAATGTTATCGTGAGTACATAACTTCTTTTTTTTTTTAAATGTTGAGTATTTCCCTGTTTATACAATGTGTTTAAAAAATCTGTAAGTGTTTTGATATTTCAAATTGCACATGTTTTGAGGGAGATTCTAAAGCACTAACGAACTATGGAAAATCAGCTGATCAGTAGGTGGTGTCATTAGACTATTCCTTGTTGCTGTGTGATTATTTGAACAGGTGATTGACAGGAAAAAGAACTTTTTCAAAAGTTTTTTTTAAAATAAGACAGTTGAGACTGTTAACCTGGACTATGAAGGAGACTGCTGAAGTCAGTTGAAGACCAGTTAGTTAAGAGTTGCAGTCAGTTACAGTGCTGTACTGTGGATACACAAGAAAAAGGACTCCCCAAAAAAACGGTAAGCCTGCCTTTGCCTTGCGGTTATGTTTTAGATTAGATCAGGAACAATATTCTCTAGTTAGAATAGGAAAGTTTAGTTATTTACTTTTTCTAGAATGATGGACTTCTATCCTACAATTTAATTTTATATTTTTGGTGATTGAATTCTGGTGTTTGGTGTTTGTTGAAAATTATTGATTTACATTTTTTTTAATAATCATTTCACTTATTACAAAATGTTTTTCATTACTTACATAGGTTGGTACTGGGCTATCTGCCCGAAGGCATATATTAGCCCAGCCACGTTGTGCGGTATTCACCGCCCCTTTAGTAGTTCCCTAGACCCTTGTACTAGCAGCTAGTACCCTTGGCCCCTATCTAGTAGTGCTGTTGGTGTGATCCCCGGTGTGAACTTTCTGTTACCCATCCACTCGTCAAGGTTCCTCTTGAAGAGTGATAGTGAGGGGCTCTGTCTTATGTAGATCGGGACCCTGTTCTGTAGTAAGAGAAGTCTCTGCGAAGGGAAACTATCCCTCCAGCATGTTCTATTCATTGTTGTGTTGAGGTTTATATCCCTAGAGCGTGTAGCTCGGGTAGATTTGGTTTTGCTAAGATGGAGCATGTTCAACAATTCTGGGTTGGACATGGGCTCTGTACGTTAGACAGAGATCGCCTCTGAGAAAGCGGTATGCAGCAGAGAACAGTCTTAGCTTTTTCAATCGTGCTGCATAGGGCAACTGTTTGAGGCCAGTAATCCTCTTGGTTAGGTACCTCTGTGGTCTCTCCAGCTGCTGGAGATATCTAGCCAGGTACATTCCAATTGGTGCATTGTACTCAATAATGGGTCTGATGAGGGAAGAGAAGAGGGGCACCATTACATCCTTAGATTTTGATGTGAACCCTTTCGTGATCAGATGGGTCACATAGAAGGATTTTCTAACCACTTTGGCAACATAGTTATCAAAGGAAAGCTGACTATCTACTTGGGTCCCTAGATCCCTTATTTCTTCTTCAGATTTCAGGGGATTACCTCCTATGTTGTAGTTTGCGGGTACTCTGTTTTTTCCAAAGGGGATTACTACGCATTTTTTTGCATTTAGCTTGAGACCATGGCTTTGACACCATGCATCCGTCTCATTTAGGCCCTTCTGGAGGATCTCCATGTCGGCCGGAGACTCATGTTATAGCACCCAATTTGCAGTTTTCCGCAAACTTAGTCAGCCACAGCCCTTCCGTGCTTGCCTGTACTTCTGAGAAGTATATGCCAAACATTGTGGCTGGACAATCAGTGTGTTCTGCCTGGCTGTTTCTGGTCACAGCTGTCATTCATTTTGATATTTAATATGTAATAATTGATCATCCTTTGAAGGGCGTGTAGACCTGCCTGACTCTGGTTGCAGTGTTACCATTTGTATTGTGGAGGGGGCACAGCTAGAAATCTGTCAGGCTTCCCACAAGTGTTTTGAGTGTGTGAGATTTAAATTTGAGTGTGAATGAGTCAGAGATCTTAAACTGGAACACATTGTTCTGAAGCGTGTAGTAAGGGATTAAATTTTGGGGTAGACAGAGGTATTTAGTCCAGTCTGAGGAAATAAAGCGTGTTCATGTTGTGCTGTTAAAGGAAATTGTCGGATTTTACTCTTGTGTGCTCTGGTGTTTTTCCATGACGCTTCCACACTGGAGTCAGTAGTTAGGATTGAGGCGCCTTAATTACTGGTCTGGTTTTTAAGTGGGGGATGTCACATGTTGGTGGCAGGCCAGTGGGATGTTAACTGGATATCACTATGATGGTGAAAGAAGTGACAAATATATGAGCTTGAAAGAAAAAGTAAGGCTAGTGAGATAATATGGCAAATGACATTTGATAAGGTTAGTCATGAAGTGATGTGGAAGGTTCTAGAGACATGAGATAGGGGGGAAAAAAGAATATTATAAAAATGTGCTGTAAAATGCCATAGGTGAAAGTTACGATTGGATGGACAGGAGTAAAGATAAAAATTTAAAAGAAGAGTTAAACAAGGATGTGCATTAACTATTTGTACTGGTAATGGATGCTGTAATTCAGACATGTATATCTGAAATTATAGAAGGAAAATTGGAGATAGGAAGAGGAGATGTAATAGTGATTTTTCTTGTCATATGCAGATGATTTAGTGATTGTGGCTAAACATAGGATATGGATAAGTGAAGTGGTGATACAAGTGTAGGAATTCTTAAAGAAAGCTGCAGTATGCTTAAATAAGCAAAGGTTAATGTGGCACTAAAAATATGTGGACTATATTGCACTTGTAAGGAAATAAATGCATTAGGAGTGAAATTTGTAATGTATGGGACTAGAATTAAATGGTGGAAGATAATGTAGGAAGAAATTAAAGAAAAAGTGAGTCGGTGAAATTTTAATACATTTAAAGAAGTGTATTTGTTAAATATGTAGATATTAGGAAAACTAGCACATTTGGGGAAATGTATATGTTTTAGGCTAAAGTGGAGAAAGAGATGATGTCATTTTATTCCCATGTTGCAGTATTCTGACTGTGGGGTCCTCCGCCTCAGGCGGACCGAACATCGGCTCCTCTGCAAAAGCTTAAGCCTGGTTGCTGCTAGTGTGTGGGACATCACACGCAGGGCCATAAACCAGGGCCTTAAATGTGACATTTGCACGCACAGACCTCAGAATTTGTCTGCCGCATTTGAACGTCAGCTTGATCCCTTTGGTCCGTTGTCTTCAAGACATCTAAATATAGGTACCCCGTTAGGGAAAATTTTATTTTTTGCTTGAGCTTATGTTGTTGCTTGATTCTTAGCCAATGTCTGCTGAGAAGGGGAAATGTAAGTGCGGACATCAAATCCTGCACAAATACCCACGAGCTTTGTGTCTTCTGTGTAGGCTGGGAACACGACCACACCACCTGTAGCATCTGCCAGTCGTTTATACCAAAAACTGTCTGTAGTCATCTGGCAGCCCCAAATCTGTATCTTGAGAGCCAGAGGTTTAAACGATTAGCCTTATGGATGGATCTGGAGTGGGCTGTCGAGGCGGAGCCACCTAAAAAGAAGACTAAAGTTTCAAGGCCTACCACTTCTACCCCTCCATTGTCGGACACCTCGCCAACCACCGGTTTTCAGCCAAATCAACTCCTCTGAAGAGGAAACAAAAGACTAAACACTTGTCTCCTTCCTCAGATCAGAGTCATTCTGATGAAATTGGAGTTACCACTAATGAAAGCGCTATTGTACATTAAAGTGTTCCTAAAGGGTTGTATCTATCCTTTTTTTGTTTTATTCTAAGTTTTGTGTTCTTCTACAGTTTTACCGGTCAACAAGTGTAAAATAAAAATAAATAAATAAATAAAATATACTAAATGAGTTGAATTTCATTGCAGGAAACCAGTTCCAAGAACGGCCAAGCACACGAAGAGAAAGTACCGCAAGTTTATTTTAAAACGACAGGATTGAGCACTTTTGTTGAAAAACTGCTTCAGAATCAGTAAAATAAATGCAACCCCATCCTTATATACCCCTCCCTTTGAGTCACATAATTGTTAATGAAGCATTCATTAAATTGGAAAAATCAGAATACACATCGCCCCATCTACTAAAAAAGAATCTGTTGGCATTATACAAATAAATGCAAACCAAATTTATATTCTTTAAAATCATATAAAAAATATTAATTTAAGTATATACAATTATAGAACAAAAATAAAATATAAATGTGGGCAGATGTATGCAGCACATGTGAATCCTTATACAATATGAGATTTTAGCCTTAGAACACTAGCTATGGATAAACCCTCATTCAGGCTGGGGGGTGGCATTTAACCTAATTTGTCACCTTAATTCTTTTTCCTCTAAAACATCTTCCCAAGGCCCCCCCCTGGAGTCCCTCACTACACATTCCAAGACAAAAAAAAAAAACGAACCAATGGTCACGGTGTTCTATGGCTAAAGCATTCTTAGGTTCCTGTTCCTAATATCCAGGACATGTTCATAGATTTGCTCTGTAAATTTTCTCTTGGGTTTGCCCATGTAATTGTGATCACATTTCTGATATTTGGCCAAGTGTATCACCAAGGGATTTTACAATTACTAAAGGCCCCCCGATCATTGATTCTGAAGACGTTTTTCAATGAAAGCGTTCAGTCCTGTTTGTTGTTTTAAATAAACTTATAGTATTTTCTCTTTATGTGCTTGGCCATTCTTGGAACTGGTTTGGTGCAGTGGAATTCAACTGGTTTGCTGTCTTTTTATGGTTACCAAATATACTAAATGAACTAACTCTGATAAGAAACAAAAGAATTAAATCAAATCTTGTGTTCTGGCTTTCAAACAGTACTAAATTGCTTATGAATGAAGAGCCATAGAATGGAAAAAAAAATGAAAGGAATTTAAAACCATAGCGGCCCATTAGTACGATAAACATTTCAGAATCTCCACTAAAAATCAAATCAAAACTGATAAAGTACTATTTTAATATACGGGCAGCAGGTTATAACCCAAAACTGTTTGGACTACAGTCATGCATATGTTAAAACTCAGTACATCAGCACAATCTACATCTACTTCATCTAACCATGATGACAGCATAGCCACCGAATTCAGTACCTACTTCTTCTAGACAGTAACCTCTCTTACTAAACCCTGTGCACAGGCAGGCAAAGGCAGTTCTGAACACGGAAGACTAAATGTACAAAGCCATGCTTACAGCATTAATACTGGGTGGACAGGAGGCACTTGTGTCACTTTAGGTTCCATCTCTAGTTATGCTGGATTAGTGCAGGTAACTAATTGTAAATTAGTTATGTAATTGCCAAACTGTTAAATTAACAGTTTGGCAAAATAAATTTGTAAAAGTATGTATTTTTTCAAAGGCTGCAAAACAAACTTTTCTTTCCCCACTGAGAAATGTTCACATGTGTAAGGATGAATGTGAACATTTTTTGTATGAAAAGGCAAGTTCATTTCATACCTTTAGATATGTAATTTAAGGCAAATTAGAAGCCCTTTTTTATTTTAGTTATTACTGTTGCTAGGAGGATCTCAGAACTTTAGACTTTGGATATATAACTTGTGCCTGGTCTTCTAGAAAAGTAGAGTGGTCTTGCAAACAAACCCAACCGTTTGCTAAAATGGAGTCAAAGAATCAAATTTGAAACAGCCTGGCATTTCTCCACCCCCCCCCCCCCAAACTGCTCAAACAAAACAGAATATTTACCACATATTTGCTAGACTGTATACCTACACATAGACAGTTAAGGTTTTATTTGGACAGAATCAAATAGGTAAAATTCCTAGTTATTTCTGTTTCACGTATCCCTTCCCCCCAAAGAAGTCTTGAGTGCATTAAATTTTCCTTGATAAGAAACAACAGGGTCTTATAATCCATCCTTTATTGCTTTCTACCAGAGCAGTGGCTTCATCATAAGTATTCTTTAGAAATGTATCTTTTGATGACATTTGTGCAGCTGTTAATTGGGCTTTTCTGAATACTTTCACATAACACTATAAACTAGATGTGAAGTCAAGGTACTCCATTGAGACAATGGTCACAAGGCATTCTTTCATGGTACCATCTATCAGACAAGCTGGAGTCTTTTACCTATTGAGTGAAGGGATGAACCAAACCATAACCGATATGAACGTTATATATTTAGCATAATCCTGCCTACATTTCCTACCCCCACCCTTTCCACAGCCTGACAGGCTGTATAAAAGGTTGTGTTTACTGTTGTTGTGCTGGTGGGTTTTATTTATTTATTTATTTATTTGCGCCAGTGCCATTCTTGTTGTGCAGCATGCTTCATCTCTTGAGAACAGGCAAAGAGCACAAGGCATTGTGGGTAAGGCGAAATTTTTTTTATCAAGTTGACTTAGTTCTGTGGGTGAAGTTCAAGTGGTTGACAAGGCTGAATGATTACCGTGTAGGTCTGACATGGTACTTACTCAAGTCCATATGTTGTGCAGATCTGGCACAGGTTTGTAGCAGTGTTGTGTAGGTAACCAAGTACACTGCAGCAGAAAAGGGTAAGAAATTATGACTGTGCAAATGGAGGAACTGTTCAGCATAGTTACTGGAAAATAAATCTGTATAAAGATCTGATTCATATTTTCTTTTGTGTTTAGGATATTATAGGTCACTTTACATGTTGGTAACCAACAGGCTTCCATCTAGTATAGAATATTGTGATTCTTCTCGAGTTCCTCTTGCTAAAACACTGTTGGAGAATATTTTAAAACCATTGCACTTTACGTATTCCTCTTGTCCTGAGGGGTCAAGGTAAGTGTTTTTTTTTTTTTCATGTAGTTTGAGTACAAACAGCTTCAATTATAGCTCTTAGCTGTCCCTGATTCTGCATAATATCCCACATTTTGCTCTGTCCCTCATAAATTTGTAATTTTCATTGATAGTGCCAGATTTTAGAATTTCATACTATTTATTCTTCATAAAATTGTAATAAATGTCAATGAAAAATCTGTTGGTTTATCAACTCGTTAAGTGAATTGGAGTAAAGTTTAAAAATTGGCCCTGATTTTGGGGATTTGTGCCTGATTCGTCAGCAAAGACACTGAGAGCTATAGTTCCAACTGTAGCCATCACCAAATAGTTTCACTAAATTTGATGAATACCTGTTAAAGTGCAGTACATCTGTTAAGATGTCACTGTTTCACTTTAATCTGCTGCACAATGCAAGTTGTCCTTCTTCAGTTATGTAGATAGTTTTATGTAAGGTTTCAAAATTGGGCTGCAGTTACAAAGGTACAGTGGACTCAAGTTTGCTGTTGAAACATTAATGTAAGAAAATGTGCACTACTCTGACATTTGAGTTTACATGCCTTTTTTTTTTTTTTTTTTTTTTTTTTTTACACCATACCTCTGAACAGTTCCTAATTTTGCTCTGTCCATCCTAATTCCTCCTAAAACTGATGATCTTTGGAAAAAGAAGATGGTTTACACTTAATAAGTAATGGTAATGATTAGAAGGATAGATGACGTCTAATTCAGAAAATGCATTTTAATTCACATTCTCCCATGGCCACGGAAAGTTGCATTTTGATAACTGAAGGGGAAGATAGGATCCTTAGAATTTTTGCACAAGTGGTAGTTCCTGGAGAATACATTGAAGTCTGGAGTACCCACCCAAGATGCTCGAGTTCTCAACGGCAGCTCTCCCTGTGTATAGTAGGTATGTGGCACAAAGCACTAAAGCCTAAGCAGGTGCAGCCCAGCTTTCTTCAGCCTAGACTGGGTAGTGCCTCAGCCCAGCCACCTGCTCAAGCTTCTACCTCAGACAATACTGACTCAGATAGTTTAGTGTCCTGTCTGAAATCAAAGAGGTGTGACCAAGACATACTTTCAGTGTCAGGAGTTCCTTCAGAAAAGAGTTGGGTGGAAACTCTTGAAGCTGATTCCATCTTCTCAGATTTTGAGGCTGATAATCTTGCCTACGTGGGCATATTACTGTCATCTGAAGATTGTCTGTCAGTGATAAAAGAGGATTTGTCTTCTGCTTCTCCACCAGAATACAGAATGAGAGAATCCCTTCCCCAGGATGGCAAAGAGTACTTGGAAAGCCAACAGAGATATAAAGGCTTCATGGTCTGAACCTGGTCAGCTGTCCCTCCTGTGGTTGAAGTCTTGGAAGATGCCTTTGGAAATGCATCTCTGGAGCCTGGCTCCCTTTGGCCTTGCTTCTAGAAAACCTGACTGTTTCTGCAGGGTCAAGGATTCCCATAGATATTCATGTTTATGTCCTCTAGCTGATCCAGATATTGTGTCCCAGGATCCTTGCAAATGAGCAGTTTTGGCTCTAACCTTGAATTACATTACAAATAAGAGAGTAGTAGCTTTGGGAGGAAAGTGCATGTGGCTGCTACCATGGCATTTGGCACTTTATACTGTCAGTCGCATGAGCTGTCTTGTCAGCAGACCTTGATAGAGCAGATGAGGACCAAGGTAGAGGTAGTTGAATATAAAGACTTAAAACGGTAGTTACTGCACTGCTGTGATCTTTCCTTCAGGTGGCTAAGCACTCCAAAAAGTGCAGTTGTGATGATGTAAATGCATTTTGCAGGGCAGCAACAATGGGTTCAGTCTTTAGGAGACATGCCTAGTTGAGGGCCCCCCTTCCACACAGTGTGACATTGGGCATTCCTAATGCCCAGTTATGCAAAGATTTCCGCTTCAGACCCTCTCCGCCTACCTTGCACAGGAACTGTAACAAAAAAAAAAAAAAACTGGAGGAAGAAGGGTAGAACTATCAAATGTGTTAGGCAGTTTTTTTTTTAAACATTTGTGCCTAAGTAATGGAGGAACATTTCTACCAACGTCTAGCCCTCCAGTTCCAGACAGGAATTCACCAGGATTGGAAAAGGGGAGAAAGGGTAAGTTTAAAAGAGAGTAGTCAGGACCCCCTGAGGGAGAAGAAATGACTCAGATTGATTGCCATTCTCCATCCTCACCTAGGCCCAGCTCAAACCCAAACACCTCCTCCTCCCCCTTCCTTTCCCAGAAATCCTGGAAGAAGATTGTTTGCCTTTATAATGATTTGACAGGTAGTAAGTCAGGACAGATGAATTCTAAACATTGCAAAAGAAGGTTATTGTTTGCAGTTTCAAAAAAGACTGCATTTCAAAGGTGTAACACCAGTTTTTACACAGATAATTCATTAAGTAGTTTAAGAAATGTAAGACCCATGGACTGTGGAGAAAGTGCCTCTTGGAGAGAAAGACACAGGATTTTATTCCTGGTTGTTTCTAATACGAAGAAAAAAGGGTACTTGGAGACCCACTGAGGACCTTTCACATCTAAAGTAATTTCTGAAAAAGCCAAAGTTTAAAATACTCGGCATTGCAGGGATTGCTACCTCTCATTCCAAAAGGAGTATTCGTAGCAATCCTTGACTTAATTGATGCATACCTTCACCTTTCTATAAGTGAAAACCACAGAAAATTCTTGATTTGCAGCAAGAAGTTTCCATTATTTCAAAGCCTCATCCTGCAGCTTGTCCACTACTTCCATAGTAGTTACAAAATGTCTGGCCCCAGTGATAGCTTTCTGAAGGTCAAACGGCATTAAAATCTTCCCTTACCTAGATGATTTTTCTCATTCTTGCAGGTTCATACATACCATGATACCTTTGATGCCTTGAATTTCTCCCTAAAATGTTTTGTGGATATCCTACTAACTATGAACAGGGAGAAATTCTTCCTCATCATTTACCAGACTGTGACCTTTGTGGGAACAACTCTTGACACAGTACAGTGCAGGACTTTACTCTCCAAGGACAGAAACTGATGCTTTCAGATCTCTCCTCCATATACTCTCTCAAGGAGAAGATTACTGCAAAGGAGTACTTGATGTTATGACAAATACCAGCATGCATTCTGATTTTGCCCTGGGCACACCTTCATAAGAGAAGGATTCAGTGGTATTAAAAAAAAAATAAAAAAAAAAAAGGAGCCAGCACCTCCATTTCTTGGAAACCTTTATTTTCCTGCTTCCATGTCTCATGGTAGACTCAGCATTGTCTTATGAACCAGGGAATGCCCATTCAGAAAAAAAAGCACACCATGACATTGACATCAGCTGGCTTGGATGCCTCTTGGGGAATCCATATGAAGAACGTCCAGGCATTGGAGTTTTGACAGCATTGTATAAGGGGAAGACACTTCACTTCAAAGAGATGACTGCACTTACACTTGCTGTAAAAGCCTTTTTGTCCAACATGCTAGTGGAATTCCTCTATGCCCAAGAGGACAACATCACTGTGATGTGGTACCTAAATGGCTTTGGGGGGCAGTTATGCAGGTTAGCCATGTAATCCTAGCAAACACCATTCAAGAAGGGAATCTCTGAAAGTAAAGTACTTCCCTTCATATCACAGTGTGTTAGTGGACAAGCTCAACAGAACATATGTAGACCCACACGAATGGATGCTTCACAGGGACACATTTGTGGTTCTTAAGCAGGTGGAGTGTGCTATATATATATATATATATATATATATATATATATATATATATATATATATATATATATATATATATATATATATATATATATATAATGTATATAGATATAGATATATGTACAGATATATATATATATATATATATATATATATATATATATATATAGAGAGAGAGAGAGAGATACCTTTTTTGCTTCTCATCTGAACAGGCAGCTGAGTTTTTGTTGAGGTCAGCATCTGCAGGAGTCTGGTTGACATATGCCTTGTCCCTGGATTAGACAGGTCTTTTTCTGTGTGCCTTCCCTTCCATACCCCTGATCCCTAGAGTCTTGACAGAAGTGCAGGAAGAGAGACCAAAATAGCACTGATTCATTCTTTTGTTCAACATAACAAGAGAAAAATGCAACATACTGCTTCAAGGAGTTGACCTCTTATCTCAGAACGAGTGGTCCGGGCTACGTACTCCCACCTAAACACACTGAGGTTGAAAGCCTGGATGATCTTACATAATTTCAGGTAGGCACAACTATTCAAAAGATGTGCTGAACATTATTGAGGAGGCTAGGAAACCTTATACAAGAAAGTCATACCTAGCAAAAAGGAAAAAAAAACTCTTCCTAGTGCCATTCCACAGATTGCTCCCCTTTAATTAGCAGCTTTATGTCCTGTCCATTTCCTTTCTTGGAAAATTCTGTTTATGGTGGTGGTGGTCACCACTCCTAGGTATGTTTCAGAGTTGCAAGCACTTAAGAGCAGAGGACTTTTCTTAGTGCTGAATTGAGTTAGATCAGTGCTGTGTACAGTTCCCTCTTTTATCTCTAAAATGGTTACTGAATTATTCCTGAATCATACCATTTAACTTCCACTTTTTTCACAAACCCACAAAATTCATGGTATAGACCTCCCTGGATCTACACAGATAGATGAGATTCTACTTGTGTAGAACAAACAAATTCAGAAAAAAAGTGATCAGCTATTTCTCTGCTTTGCAAAAGGAAAGGAAGAAAACCTGTGAACAAACAAGTCATGCCCATGCAGTTGGAAACAGTATTGCTTTTTGTATTAGCATCATGGGAAACATGTACCAGGCCACATTTGAGCACCCTTTACTAGAGTTATGACTGTCACCACAGTTTTCCCTAGGGTAGTCTTTACTCAAGCCATCTTAAAAACAGTAACCTAGTCTTTTGTACACACATTATCAAAGCAATACGACTTAGGGCTGTATCCAGGGCTAGAGCAGAATTTATCTGTGCTGTCTTGTAGGTACTGACCTTCAAATAATTGGTGGACCCCTCTCTCTTTCACTGCTTTCAGAATCCTCTCAGTAGTCAAGACTGCAACAGTGAAAACTACATTGAGCATGCCATAATTGTAGGTGTTTGAGTAGTTTCATTGTTGCAGTCCATATTCTGTCCCACCTTCTTTTCTGCCATTTTCCTTTGGAGTTAGGGTGGTAACCTTCTTTATTCACCCGCCAGTTTTTCACTGTAAGACCAGGTACTCCCCCATGTTTTTGTAGTCTTTCTCATTGAAGTTTCTGGATTTAACACCTTGGGGTTGACCTGGCCGTTGCTAGAATCACAAACTTTCCACTGGTTCTGCCAGAGCATCCAAAGATGGCATCAAGTGATGGAGCCTTTGTACTACCGATGTCCTTCTGCAGGACACAGAGTGTTGGCCAAGACTTTAGGAGAAGGAAGAACTTTGGAAGACTGCTCGACTGTGGGCTACCTGCATGGCAGGTTGTCCCTAGAGTGAAAACTGGAGAAGTGAAACTACTTGAACATCAACAATTCTGGTAATTTCCTAACAATTGTACTTTACTGCCTGGTAATTACACTACCTGGTACCAGCGAAGTTGCTTGGAAAAAAGCAAGGGAAGCTAGACCATATTATTTAGACAGAGTAAAACAGACAGACTCCAAGGTTTTTAAAATAATTGGGACACTGGAGGAGAATATAAAGTCAAATGAAAAAAGACTGGAAAAAATAGAAGCAGCCTTAAGCACCCATTCAGATGAGCTGATAAAAGTGCAGAGATCAGAGAATGAAATGAAGAAAAGACTGGCTGAACTTAAGACTTCTCAAGAAGAAATGTTTCAAAAAAAGTAGTGTTAGATGGCAGAGCCTGCAGAGATAACCTGATATTTAAAAAGCTGAATTTTTCTCCAACTAATAGTACCCATTATGCAGATTGTAAAACGTCAAATGTTGTTTACTTTGCATACTGTGTGATATGTTTTTCGTTCTATATTGGTAAAACCAACAGATGTTTTAACGATAGAATACTGGAACATTATTGTGATATTAGAAATTGTGAAGAGAGTAGCGCTCTTACTATGCACAATATGAAAGAGGGATTTAACCATATATTTAAGTCTTTAGTTTTGGAAATTCTATTCAATAACAGGAGAGGAGGGGATTTATCGAACCATGCAGAAGCTGCTGAACAGAGATGGATTATGCTCTTCAGTGCTGATAAACCTCCTGGTTTGAATAATAAGGTGTCTGAAACCTTTTTTAAAGTCTAAGTCACTGAAACATTAAATTGTTTTTTAGATATCTTTTATTAGATATTTTTATGTTTGTTTTATATATGCAGGGTTTGCACATATATGTTTGCATGTATAATATGGATATGCACAAGTGTGTATGCAATTGTATGTTTGTGTGTGTACATATGTGTATATGTGAGCATTTATTTAGTATTGCATTTATTATAGTTGGTTTTAGAGAGCAGGTTTAATTTCTTTTAAGTGTATTGATGCTACTGTATTTTTAAATATTGATTGTCACTAATTGATGGCAGTATTTAAACCTTGCAATGCTCTTTCACATGTAGTCTGATGAGGGGGTTGGATCCCTGAAATTGCTTACTTTACCAATAAATTACGTTACTGTGGTATAGCTGATGTTTTTTTTCGCTTGACAACCTGATATTTGTTGTTATACCAGAGAAACAAGAATGACCGATCTGTATTAATTTTATGAAGTTATAATTAAGCAACTGTACTAGGTGGTGCGGCAGTACCGTTGTTACCTCACCGCAAGAGGTTCTCCCATTTGATTCTTGGCTGGGCTTGGGAGTGTCTTCTGTGTGGAGTCTGCATGTCCTCTCCATGGTTGGGTAGCGTTCGAAAGACATGCGTGCATAAATGGGCATGCCTTCGTTGAAGGTTGGGCATCGAGCTGGCATCTCGGCATTTCGTAAAAATCTCCTGCCAATCATTAGCGGACCAGAGTTCCGCTGTGGTGACCCCTTACCAGGAAAAGCCGAAAGACAAACAACAACAACTAGTATTCCACAAAACAGTGTGTTTATTGAGAGGAGACTTCATTTGTATGCTCCAAATCCAGCCATCATAAGACAGCTAAGATCTCTATTAGTAAAGATGTAGTCATACCAGCAGAAAGAGTTGCTGTTGACATAATTGTGGTGGATGGGTAAAGTATTAACAATTGGGAACAGCAAAGTGATTGTGAAGAATGATTATTCACTATTTATTAGACAAAAGAAAGGTAGATTTGTCCCGGCAGTAAGAGAAAGTTGAGAGGTAGATGTGAGATTTTAAGTTACTAGATCCAGCTGTCTTCAGAATATTTTCCAGGAGGATGAAAGACATGTATGGAAACAGAACAGGCTATGGAGGAAATAAAGCTTAGTCAGCAGAAAGTGGACAGTAAGCTAAAAGGAACGTCGGTTTTCACTCTTTTATTAAGAAAAATGCCAGTGGAGAGACTTGGTTAGTGAAACATTTTGCATTGTTCCAAAGGAAAATGCTTGAGTGACAGAAAAAAAAGAACATGAGCTGATCACAAGAATCAGAAGTTCCTTGAACTCAAATCAGAGGCCAGTGTTAAGAGTTCAAGAGATTTTTTTTTTTTAGTAAGTGCAAGAATTGTAAAGTATCAGTACCATTAGATGTAGTTTAGACATGCAAACAGTGGTTTTGTAAAAAGTAGTGGATGGGAAAGACTGGACATTTGTTGACTGTATCAAACTGGTGGGAGAACTGTAAAGCTTAAACCCTACTATATACCATTAATATTTTAAAACTGACACTGACTGGACTGACGAATTGACTAATCAAAATATTATTTGCTCTCATTAATATTTATATGAAAATTTCCTGATGTCCTTATTATGTCGTTTTTATTATAAGTAGTTCTGTGTAGTATGCGGTTAGATGTATTTTAAATACAAGGTGGGACAGGAATGTTTTATCAGAGACTGTTGAATATATTGGTGATATTAAGATAAAAAAGTACTCTTTCTTATTTGCAGTGTATTTAGGCTTTACAATGATAAAAGAGGAAAGGATGGAAAGAAGCTACTTAAAACTTATAATATTGTGATAGTTGGCTGCTTGGGGAGATATAAAATTACAATGATCATATGTATAGAATTAAACGGTGATGATAACTTTACAGTTTTATAGAGGTGGATATGTAAATGTTTTGAGTTTAAGGTGTAGTCAGTATTGTTAAGCAAAAGTGTGTTAAAATCAAGAGAAGTTATGATAAACATGAAAATGGTAGTTCTTGCATTTGCAAAGTAACTGTCTGGGTTTTCCACTAGCACCTGCTCTTGGCTGAAAACGAGCAGCTTGCAGGTACAGATAATTAATTGCAAGTGATCTGAGCAGTGTATTCTGAGTAACCTTTGATGTGGATCTGCTGGATACAGTATAATTGACCTTTAACAAGGTAATAACAAGCATTTCAGTATATAAAAAGTAAAATAAGAAATGACGTTTGAACCCAGAATTGAACCTTTATGCAGTCAGTTGCCTCCTGTACAGTCATATTACTTTAATGCTTTAAATATAACAGATTACAGTGTTGTTTATTAGAGATTGTCTGATGTACTTTTTCTTAAGGCTAAATAAAGGTTATTATTTACTGAAAGCATGTTTTCACATTTGAAAGGAGAATAGAAATAAGAGCAGACACCAACCTGTGTAAGTGGCAACACAGGCTCTAATATCTGCAGTGTCATGGTTAACCGTACCTTTACAATAGGCAATATCTGTGGTTGCAGTCGTCAGTTTAGAGCAATCTTTTCCTATTCTGACGGGTAGATTTCCTTTGAAAGTGCATATGGTTTTGTGTGTTTGCTAAGAGTTAAAAGGAGATGTGCATTTTGAAAATGTATTTATTCATGTGTTTGTTTTTGTTTCATGAGTGTTGTAATTGAAATGGAAAGCCTGGGAAATGTGACATGGGTTCACATTGAGATAAGAAGCTGCTGCAGCTTACATACAAGATGAGTCTTACAACTGTTAGCCTGTAGTTGCTGGAAACGTATACAGAGGAACTGTTGTGTGTTATATATAGGAGCTATGTTTTTGTACCAGAATGACTGCTTTATCTGTAAAGAAGGTAAATGCACAAATACAGACAAAAACAAAGAGTACTGAAGTGTATCAAGTAGTATAGGTTGGAAATTGCAGTTTTAAAAGGGAAGCATTTGTATAGAAATGGGCATGTGAAGTTGACAAAGAAATTATTTCACCATGAGTATTCAGCAGAATGGCAGGAACAAAGGAAAGGGGAAATGAGGGAAAAACGAGTCAGTAAGAGTAGATTTGTGGTAGTAAGAGGTTATTAGCAGGAAATATTCTACCTAACACTACTGGAATGGGACTTGGGAACACTTTAGGTAAAATATGTTTTCAGCAGGGAATATTTATGAGTAGGGACTGGAGCCTTATTTGCAATAGTGAAGATGGAGTAGTAGGAAGACCTAGAAGGGAAAATGTAACAACAAAAGTAGAATTCTGAAGAAATACATAATATTTGGTATGAAACATGTGAATTCAGTAGCAGGATGTCAGATAGAATTTAGATATTATTCCCCAAGGTATAGTAACTAGGCTAGATTGGATAGAGGTTATATTTCACAGGAGATCCTGCATTTAATTGAACACTTTGAGGCCCAGCCAATAACTATAAAACCAAAAATTATTAAAATTGCAAGGTAGTAATGTAAAAAATGAGACATTGATGCTTTTTTACTAGTCTGTTAAAAAGAGAGGAATTCAATGAATGGTGTAGTGTAACTTATGTAAGCATTATTAGGGATGATAGAAATTACTTCAGAGGGGTTAGCTATTAAGTGGGATAAAATAGACTTTAAAAGCATGGTAGCATTTAGAAAAAGATATTGGAAAGAAAGAATAGGAATTATTTAGAGATGTTGACAAAAGGTAACAGTATTGCAGAAGAAGAATTTCTCAAAAGAACAGTAGCAACTGTAGAGTGCTAAAGGAAAAATAAAGGAGTATATGGACAATATGCATGAGTTTAGAAAGGGTGTTGTTAAACAACTGTTTCTGATAACTCTAAAGTACAAAAGCTTTTAGCACAAGGACTTGGGCAGCAGAAAGCAAGGAGGAGTTGCAGCCAGATTAGAGAGATGGTGACAAGAGAAAGAACCAGACATCCAAAATAAGTAGGTTTATAGATGGTTTTTAGGATATAAGCAAAGAGCCATTTTAAGCCCAACCATGTATATACCCCATATTTACCAAAATATTACTGATGTATCAATACTGCAAGGAATTTTATGATTATGATATAGGCTTTCTTGCATACATCAAGAGTTCACAGGCTACCTCTGCCCATTAGGGACATGGTGCCAAACCAGGGGTAGATTTTCGATTTCTCATCCATTTTATTTATTTTTATTTTATTTATTTATTTTATTTTACATTTGTTAACCGGGCTAGTTTGGCTGAGTGTTTGGTTCTTTTTCAGCAGAGACCCGGGGAGAAAAGCTCCTCAGGACTAGAAAACAATTTATTAAATTATTTCAATTTTTCATCCATTGGTCCAAGTTACGTTTGAATAGGTTTAGGGATGAGCTTTGCTTCACATGGATGAATGTCACAGAGAAGGGGTACTCTTTGAATCACATACTTGTCCTTCCAACATGTCCTGTTTATGTTGCAGGTAAAGTTTAAGCTTTAGAATGATATGCTGTTTTGCAGATGTGCAACAAGTCCATCAGTGTAGTATCAGAGGAAGCTTCTCAGGCTAGGTATAGATCATCACTGAGCAGTCTCCAGGAGATGGAGTACAGGGATAGGTCTTTGAGTTAGTCTACATAGGTCTTGTTGTTTACTCACTATTATTTTTGCAGCTATTATATTAAGACATATTTCAGAAATGTTGTGATAATTTGTATAAAGCAAAGGAAAAGGGAAACTAACAAAAGGCACAAATAGAAATTTTTATGAAAACCTAGTGTAATCCATGCTTAGAGAAAGATGAAGCAGTAGCTAAGATAGGAAAAGAGTGAATAAAAACAGTGATACACCTTCAGTCAGTCCGTCAACAGGAAGAGGCGGTATTCCTGAAGAACCTTGGAAGTTATGAGGGAAGCAAGTTACTATTTTTTTTATTTATATTTGCTTACTGAGGGGATGACAAGATAATGGGATAAGGAAGGACAAAATAGGGATAAAGGGCAAACATCTGGAAGGCTTTGTTCAGCAATATTTTTGAAGGTTGAGGAAGTACCAGTATCTTAGAAGAAGGCAGTAGTGGAGGTATTACCGAATGAAGGTAAAGCCTCTTCAGATCCAGCCTCTTATAGATCCATTTTGGTTATATGTCATGATTTTAAAACTTGTGTGTCTTTATTAGTTAAGAGAATTGCAAATATATTACCAAAATTGAGTAATATATCAGTGTGGCTTTCTGGATGGGGAGGAAAACATTTGTTAGACTTCATAGAACAATGAACTGGAGTGTAAAAAATCATTACCGTTATTGGTAAGTCTTGATGCAGAGGAAACATTCCGTAGTATACTCTGGGATTTTATAAGTAGAGCAATGGTACTATATGCATTACCTGGTAAGAGTGATAATATGAAGAAGGAGAGTATTCAAAGGGTTGGAGGCAAAAATTAATGTGAGTGGGCTCCTCTGTGAACCCAGGCAGGGATATCTTCTTTCCTACCTCTTGCCTGTCCCTACATCTTTTAAGTCTGACCAGTAAACTGGTTCTCTGTCTTTCCTATTTGGCAACAGATTGCTTCAGACTCTTTAATACTAATACTGGTTCAGGAGGGTTATGGTAGGCACTGAATACAGATACCTCCTTTCAGGTGATTTCCTCCTGCTCCTTTGAACCAAGCAAGAGTTTTATTCCTCAGGTTATTCAACACATGCCTTACCCTAGGAGTCGTATTAACAGTGCTTTTATTCCAAATGGATACTTCAGAATGTCTCTAGTTTAAAATAATATGCTTTCTTGGTGACCAGTTGTAGACCTTTCCTTTTTCAACTGGTTTTGTGGAAGTGCCAGAATTCAAAATGTTGACCCTTATGGGTCTGTTACCAGTCAGTTGTCTTCTGAGTTTTATGGTAACATTAGACCTAAAAGATGCTTACTTTCCCATAACCACAGGCTAAATACATTTCTGGGTCATGCTATCATTTCTCTGCATTACCTTTTGAGTTAGACAATTTGTAAACAATACAGTAGCTAACTAACTCCAGGAATAGCCCAAATTGCATACTGCAGAATATTCACATTTTTCCATATGTAGATGACTTGCTTATCTTTACAGAGTCTTTTGACAGATGTCAGGAGTCCTTAACATGGGTTTCTTCACTCCTTACCAGTCTGGTCTTCCAGATAAATGTTCTAAAATTTTTCCTGATTCTGTCACACAGGGTTGTACTTTTAGCCTGCCTTTTAGGTGCCTCTTCGAAAGCATTCTTACCTCAAGAAGAAGGTGAATTTTTATCTGGAAACTTTTCTGATTTCCTCCTATCAGTCTGAGACTTTAGCTGGACCAGGATTCTCATGATTTCTTTCGCAAAGTCATACATGTGAAAAATACAGTATTTAAAAAAAATGTCCCATCATTCTCATCCTGTTGATTTTTTTAGATCCCAATGTTTTGCTTTATCAAGAAAGAATTGCATTGGTGGAGGCAAGAAGATATTTCACTTTTTGCTTGGGGAGCAGTTTCTGTGGCGGTAAAGGTGCATGGCCTGTAGGACTGTTCAGGCAAACTAAAGTACATAAATGTCATAAATGTTTTCTGTGATCCATGCTATAGAATCTTTTCATAACCTGTGGCCCCCTGGACCATTACAGATGATTGCAGACAGTACCACATTGTTGCAGTACACAAACAAACGGGAGCATCAGATCTTACCTTCTGTACAGGTTGGCTCTGATGGCTTGGGAGATAGCTCTACAGCATTGTGTACCACAAGGATCTTGCATACCTTTTGAGCAAAATGTAATTGCAGATAAACTGAGTAGGAACAGGATAGACCCCTACTAATGGAAATTTAATGTGGCACCTTTAATTCTGCGCCTTTGTTTTTGTCTGAAGGATTTCAGGGGTTCCTATTAGAACAACGAAAACACATTTTGTCGAATGTGTTTTCGTCGGCACGTAGGGCGAACAGTCAAAACAGCGAAGCGGCTGTTGAGTGAATTCTTTCCCTGGGAAAGAAGTCACTTGACCGCTTTGTTGCTTTGCCTGTTCTGAAAGTGTAGTGTGGTCCCTTGTCCGGTATAGCTCCCAAGCGTGATTGTGCAACAGTTACTGACCTTGGGGTTAGTGTGCGGGTTAAGCTAAGTGCATATGTGTGAAAGTGTTTACTGTTTTTTATTTTGCGTTAGATGTATGGTTGACTTACGTGTGTATGTGTTTTCAGCTGTTTACTTTTGTTTTGTGGGGGTAGGATTAAGGTGAAGGTAAGTGTGTATGTGTTTGGAACTGTTTATGTAAATGTGCGAGAGTTACTGACCTTAGGGTTAGGGTTAAGGTAAGTGCATATGTTTTACAATGTTTACTGTTTTTTTTAGTTAGATGTATGGTTGGGTTACGTGCATATGTGTATTTAGTTGTTTACTGTTTTTTTTGGGGGGGGTATAATTAGGGTTAGGGTATGTGTTTGGAAGTGTTTAATTTTTGGGGGGGGGTTGGAACAGCGATTTCTTTCCTAGGGAAAGAAATCGCTGTTCTGTGATTTCAACATTTTCAGCTTTCGCTGAATATGTGTCGATAAAACACCGTTTGCTGATGTTCATCGTGTTTCACTGTTGCAGTCATGACTGTAGGGTTCTCCCCTGCCGGCAGGCAGTCCTCGGTCGGCCAGAATCCCAAAGTCTGGGTCTGGTGTCGGCTGTTCAGCCATGCTCCCTGACATCAGAGCGCCAGGAGTACAAAGCTGACAGCCGACGCCATGTTCTCCAGTCTTTCTTGCCGTGTGGTGATAGCAGTTCGCAAGTGCCGGTCGGCTGACTCCTGACAATTTTTTATAAACGTACTTCAGTCCGAAGACTTTCTTCTCCTACTCAAAGCTAAGTACCCCGTTGGGGAAACTTTTTTCTTGCTCCAGTCCGATGTCAGAAAAAGTTAATAATTGTATTTCATGTGGGAAGCAAATACCTCATAAGGATTTTCATTCTTACTGTATTCCTTGCTTTGGCCCTGACCACGATGTAGCTAGTTGTCGGTTTTGTGCTAGATTCAATCAACGTACGATTAAACGAAGGTACGATTTTGCATTTCATTACTTCGGTAGGCGTTTTAATTATAAAATGTCGTCGGATACGGTTCCGGCTACCGGAGTTCACAAACAACGCAAGGATAAAGACAGGCCTCCGAGGTCCAAATCAGACGATGTTGTACAAGCAGAGCCAGCTTCAGGTTCGGCCGTCGTCAGTGAGGCGCTTTTGCAGCCCCTGTCGTCGGCCATTTCGGAACCGATGGCCGAAACGGACTCCCACGAGGAGCCAACTAGGCCTTTGAATATTTCTGTTGCAGGACCTTCGGACAATGCTCCTTCGGATGGGTCCGGAGCCGCTGTGCAGGTACCGGCTTCCGAAGGGGTTTTCAGGCCTTCTCAGCTTCTAATAAAGGCAAAGCCAAAGACAAAGGCAAAGACTCCTTCCAAATCCAAGACTGAAGCCCAGGCCTCTTCTGATCTGGCACCCAAGTCTCAGAAACAGTTACTTAAGATGGCGGAGGACTTACTTACTATGATTAGGGGTTCACATCCCCCTCCAGATAAAAGGCCAAGGCAGGAAGTTTATTATGACTCCTCTGATCAGGCTTCTGTTTCTTCAGTTTCTTCTTCTGACCAGGAATATTCTTTCCCTCCTTATGAGGATTCTGATGCTGAGGAATCCATTCCTTCATCTTCTCCCCCTGAGGATTTCTCTTTTGGGGAAACTTTGCATGAAATGAAGGAACATTTTCACTGCGAAGGACAGGAGTACTCGGAATCTAAGAAAAGACTAAGGGATTTTCTTCTTCTTCCCCAACATAGACCCCTGGCTATTCCCCCTATTTTGGATATTGTGGATGATGCTTTTTCAGAGGCTAACTTAACTCCTGACTCTTTTCCTCCAGCTCCTGTTGAGCTACAAGAATCCTACTGCTGACCCTGAAACCATTTCTCAGGGTCCTAAGGGGGTTAAGGCCGCTTCTGCTAAAAAACCCATTCCCACTGAGAAGGATTCCAGATCTTTAGAAAGATGGGGTAAAAAGGTGTACACTTCTGCTACTTTATCTATTAGGGCTTTAAACTGTCAGTTTCATATGCTGAAATACCAGCAATTTCTCCTGTCTGTTTTAAAACAAAAGCTAACTTCCATTTCCGCCTGTGCAGATGATAAGGAATTACATGACTTAATGCATGCCACTGAACAAGTTGGGAAGCATGGTTTACACTGTGGATTTGATGCCTTGGAGGCTTCTTGTAGGGCTGCTGCCTCTGGCACAGTCATTAGAAGGCATGCATGGTTAAAGGAACAAAATTTGCCAGATCAAGTAAAAGCTAAATTATTGGATGCTCCTGTTCAGCATAATGTTTTGTTTGGATCTAAAGCTGAAGAGGTGATAAAGAAGATGGAGGACAAGGCAAAATCCATGCAAACAGTTAAAGATTTCTTACAAGTACAGCCACCCAGATTTAGTAGGAATTGGCCTACAAAAAATTGGTCCTTTCCCAATTCAGACAGGCCTCAGAGGGGTAGATACAGACGTTCCTGAGGAAGGCCTCAAACGCAAGCCTCTTATAGACCAAGACAGTGGACTGCTTCCACCCCTAGGGGAGGAGAGGACAGGTCGCAAGCTCATAGAAAACAGACTCAATGACTCCCTCTGTTGGGCTGCAGGAACTTCTTGCCTGGAAGCCCCTCTCGGAGGAAAACTTTCTCTTTTTCACCTAAATTGGACTCTTATAACCCAAGACAAGTGGGTTCTGGATGTGGTTTCAAGAGGTTACAAATTCCATTTTCATACCCTACCAAGACCAAGCGGATGGCCAGATCTTCCAAAACATCAATGGTTAGAGGCCTTAAACCAGGTGGAAGCTCTCTTGGCTATGAAAGCCATAGAACTAGTTCCACTTTCAGAGATGGGACAAGGTTTTTACTCAAGGCTCTTTCTAGTCCCCAGGAAGCAAAATTCATGGAGACCCATTCTGGATCTGTCAGTCTTGAACACTTTTCTCGAGATACCAAAATTCAAGATGCTTACTCTACAGCAGCTACTTCCAATGCTGACCAAAAATGCATGGATGGTAACTTTGGATTTAAAGGAGTCATATTTACACATTCCCATCAGGCAGGAATGCAGAAAATACCTCAGGTTCAAGGCCGGATCGAGGCACTATCAATTCTCTGCGCTGCCCTTTGGATTGTCTACTGCGCCCAGGGTCTTCACCAAATGCCTGGCTCCAGTAGTAGCTTATTGCAGACTCAAGGGAATTCAAATTTACCCTTATCTGGACGGCATTCTTATTCAGGCAGACAGCAAGGATGTCTTACTCCAGCATCTAGAGTTTGTTCAGAATCTTCTCAAGTTCCTGGGATTCACTGTAAACATAAAAAAGTCAAATTTGACACCCTCACAACAGATAATTTTTCTGGGTGCTTCTCTAAACACAACAACCCAGGTAGCATTTCTGACATACGAAAAACAATTACAGCTGGCTTCACTTTCAAAACCTTGGCAACTTTAACTCAGCTATCTGCAAGGAAATTCCTGCAGGCTTTGGGCTACATGGCCTCCTGCATCCTTCTCGTACCATATGCAAGACTACATATGAGGAAAATACAGTGGTACCTAAAAAGTGTATGGTCTCAGCATTGCCACAGTTTAGACATACAGATCACCGTCCTGCCTTGTCTTCAAAAGGAATTCCTTTGGTGGTCCAAGGCATGTACTCTAAACAAAGGAAAACCCTTCAGTCTGCCTCCTGCCACTCAGATACTAACCACGGACACCTCAGATTATGCATGGGGATCCCATTTTCAGGGCCTTTGGACAAAGGATCAGAAGCACCTGCATATCAGTGTAAAGGAAATGTTAGCCGTTCAGAAAGCTCTGTTGGCCTTCAGGAATCTTCTACAACCAGGACAACTACTGATACGGACAGACAACACCACAGTTATGTGGTACATAAACAAGCAAGGGGGATCTCATTCCTATCCCCTTTTCAGACTAGCCATGAATCTTTGGAACACAGCTCTAGCTTGCAAACTGGACCTTCAAGCTCAGTTTCTACCAGGGAAACAAAACTTCCTGGCAGACAGTCTGAGCAGAAACCTGTCGGACCCACACGAATTGATGCTGGACACCGAAATATTCAAGATGATTACAGCAGTCTGGGGATGTCCGCACATAGACCTCTTTGCATCCCACCTCAATCATCAACTACAGATTTTTTGCACCAAGACATTCCACGAACTAGCTTGGAAAGTGGATGCACTATCATTCAGTTGGAGAAACCTCTCTGGGTATACCTTTCCGCCTCTTCCTCTTCTTCCTCGGGTATTATTAAAGATCAAACAGGACAAGCCCAAGATGATAATCTTGCTGGCCCCAAATTGGCCTCGACAGTTTTGGTACCCAACACTGAAAAAACCTTTGTCTGGAGCCCCCTTGGGTTTTACCACAGACTCCGAACCTTCTGTCCCAACACCAGGGTCAGGTTCTGCACTCCCATGTCAAAACTCTCAGCCTGGCGGCCTGGTTAATCCAGGGTCTTTGATTCATTATCTCCTACCCAAGCAGGTTTTGGATGTCATTTTAGAAGCCAGACATCCTAGCACTAGAAAATCTTGTGCAGGAAAATGGAAAAGATTTTGTTCCTGGATGCAGGCTCAGGATTCAGATCCTCTTATTCCTAACATTCCTCTGATTTTACTTTACCTGACAGACCTCTTACATAAGGGTCTCTCTTTCTCTTCCATAAAGATACATGCTTCTGCTATTTCTGCTCATTATAATACAGACCCTCCAATTTTTTCCCACCAGCTCATGAGACAGTTTCTCAGAGGAGCTAAGAACTTAAGGCCCCCTAGATCTCCTTCCATTCCTGCTTGGGATCTCAACTATGTTTTGGAAAAACTCACCTTACCTCCTTTTGAGCCTGCTGCCACATCTGACATCAAGTTTTTATCTTGGAAGACAGCCATCCTGTTAGCTCTGACCTCTGCCAGGAGAGTTTCGGAGTTGCAAGCTCTTATGGCTGTAGAACCTTATATTATTTTTCATCAAGACAGGGTATCTTTAAGGACTAGTCCTACTTTCATGCCTAAGGTGATTTCCAAAGTGGCTTTAAAACAAACTATTCACTTGCCAACCTTTTTCCCCACTCCTCAAAATAAGGGGGAAAGGATCTTGCATTCCTTGGATGTACACAGACAACTACGTTTTTATCTGGACAGAACCAAGGACATCAGGAAATCAGAACAATTGTTTGTTTCTTATGCTTCAAGTTCCCAAGGTAAAGCTATTTCAAAACAGACCATTTCCAAATGGATTGCTCATGGAATCAGATTTTGCTATTCACACCATGGAAAGCAAATCCCAGGGACTATAAGGACTCACTCTACCAGAGCTGCTGCCACTTCAGCTGCCTTCCTCAGAGGAGTTCCTACCAAGGACATTTTGGAAGCTGCAACTTGGAGTTCAGTGCATACTTTTTCTAAGCACTACAATCTACCTCTTTACTCTAAGTCTAGGGCAGGCTTTGCTTCTGCAGTCTTGCAGGGCCTTTTAGCCGCCCCCTCTACTTTATGACCACCTCCCTTTTATTCTGCTTTGGGATTCAACCCTACAGTCATGACTGCAACAGTGAAACACGATGAACATAGTACAGTTGTGTACACTTACCATAAATGTAGATGTTCGACTGTCTTCACTGTTGCAGTCTGGGTTTCCCTCCCTCCTGTCCCCTTTTATTTTTTCTTTTGTGTGGTTCCTTTTTTCACCCTTTTTCTGAGGTGTATTTGTAAAGGGTATGAGATCTTACTCATTTTGGAACACCTGACATCTGGGGCAAGACAAACTGGAGAACATGGCGTCGGCTGTCAGCTTTGTACTTCTGGCGCTCTGACGTCAGGGAGCATGGCTGAACAGCCGACGCCGGACCCAGACTTTGGGATTCTGGCCGACCGAGGACTGCCTGCCGGCAGGGGAGAACCCTACAGTCATGACTGCAACAGTGAAGACACTCGAACATCTACATTTATGGTAAATGTACACAACTGTACTTTTTCAGCGTTTGGTATTTTAATATTAACATGGATTTCAGGCCTGCATAATGTATAGCACTGCTGGCGATTCCCTGCCAGGTGAAAAAGTAAAGCTATATATTTTTTGTCTTTGACTGATAGAGCTGTTTTCTGTCTTACCTACTCCATTTTGTTTTCTGTTTTAAGAAATCTTTGCCTGGTTGTTTTGTTCTGTGTGAGAGATAGACACTTAAATTATCTAGGCTCATATTTCACATGTTTTATCATTGGTTAATTTGAATTGTTTCTTGGGTGATGCTTAAATACAAAGCGAAACTCTGGGCCTTTGTCTTTGTCTAAAGAATTTCAAGCCTGCATAAGGTATAGCACTGCTGGTAATTCCCTGCTAGGGTTACCCCACCCACTCTCCCGTTTGTTGTTATTTTTAAACTTGGTGATTTTAAGCATTCCACCCTTACTGTACATTGAGCTTAATAAGTTTCTCCCTTTCTACACTGCTGCTGCTATCTTGAATTTTTTATTTGAATTATTTATTTGAACAACCAAAAATAAAACCACTTGTAACAATTTATTTGGTAAAATACATCATCCAGTAAGTGCTTTTGTCTTATTAAGACTTCTTCAGACTGAATGAAATAAACACAGCACCACACTATATACTCATACTAATTAAATAATTAAAAACCTGCCTAATATTTGTTTCCTTCTCTTTAAATAAATTTTGAAGTTCTCCTCAAGTCCTAGAGGGTTGCTGGCATCCAGTCTTAGCTGCCCACAATATCTTCTCCAGTCCAAATCATCCTTAGCATCTAATCTGTTATCAAAATCCGGTACTTGATCTAGAACTAAAAACTTAGGTGAGCCTGTACATTCAGTGGAACACTAATGTTTTTCCATATGCACATCTGCTCTGTCTGTGGCATACAAATCTTCATAAAGCCTGGAATTCACTTTTGTTGTAGTTCTGCCTACATAATAGGCAGGGCCTAACGTACAGATAGACAAACTACAAATTTTAATTTGCAGGTATAAAAACCATTAACAAAAATGTTTAAATTATTAACCCACTTATGTTCATTTTTAAGCCATGACAAAATTTACAATCCTACAAACCATGGTGGTGCGGTGGTTAGAGTTGTCGCCTCACAGAAACAGTGAATACACTCGAACATCTACATTTATGGTAAGTGTACACAACTGTACTTTGTCTGCACTCCCCTTTGGCTTATCTACTGCACCCAGGGTGTTCACAAAGTGTCTAGCTCCAGCCATTGCATTTTGCAGGCAGAGAAATTTTCAAGTTTGCCCATACTTGGACGATTGTCTGATTCAGGCAGAAAGCTAGGACTTGCTATTACAACACCCGGCATTCGTAAAGAAACTTCTAACCTCACTGGGGGTACACCATCAACGAAAAGAAATCTCACCTAGTACCCTGCCAACAGATTGTATTCCTGGGAGCAAGCTTGAACCCAGCTTCCCAGGTGGCATTCCTCACTCCGGCGAAACAAGTTTATTTGACAACCTACTTCAAACTATTGGCCACAAAACCCCAGCTATCTGCAAGGAAAATACTGCAAGCTCTGGTGTTCAGGGCCTGTTGCATTCTACTAATTCCGTATGCAAGACTGCATATGAGGAAACTCCAATGGTATCTAAAAAGCCTATGGTGTCAACATTCTCAGGACCTGGAAACAATGATTTCTATCATTCCTTGTATAAAGATAGAGTTCCTATGGTGGGTAGAGGCCTGCTACCACAACAATGGACTCCCTTTCACTCCACCCCCTGCCGCCCAAACCCTAACAACAGACGCATCAGACTATGCATGGGGGGCTCACATGGCAGGGCAGTGCATTCAGGGCAAATGGAACCCGAGACAGATGCACTTGCACATCAATCAAAAAGAAATGTTAGCTGTACAGAATGCTCTGACAGCCTTCAAAGACTGTATTCTTCCAGGACAACTATTGGTAAAGACAGACAACACCACAGTTATGTGGTACATAAACAAGCAGGGGGGGACCCACTCATACCCTCTCTGCAGACTAGCCATGGCTCTGTGGAACACAGCTTTGAGCTACCAAGTACACCTACAAGCGCAATTCCTGCCAGGCAAACTAAATTCACTGGCAGATGACTTAAGCAGAAATCTCATGGATCCACGCAAATGGAAACTAGAACCCAAAACATTCAACCTCTTGAGGAACAAATGGGGGACCCCAGAGGAAGGACCTGTTTGTTTCCCCTCAGAACTACCAGTTGAACAAATTCTGCACAAGAACTCCCCACAGTCAAGCTTGGAAAGTGGATGCCCTTTCCTTTACCTGGGAAAGCCTTTCGGTTTATGCCTTTTCCCCTCTGCCTCTCCTCTCGAATGTTCTACTAAAGATCAAACAGGACAAGCCAAGGACAATACTAATTGCACCAGACTGGCCACGCCAGCACTGGTACCCCCTGTTGTGCACTATGACACTGCTACAACCATGGCACCTGCCTCAGACCCCTTCCCTGCTGTTCCAGCAGGAGGGATAGATTCTGCACCCTCAGCTTCAAATCCTGAACCTTGCAGCCTTGCTAATTCCTTGAGCTCTCCTCTAGCATCCCTCAATAAGCAGGTGCTGGATTCTCTTTCTCTCTAGGCAAAAAATGGAACTCCCTACCTCCTTTACTTAGGACCATACCAAACTCTGACTCCTTCAAGTCCAAACTTTTCTCTTACCTGTCTTCTAAACGGAAATGTTCCTGCTCTCACCCTACATAAATTCTAGGAAATTTTCTCCTTTGAGCTCTCTATACTCCTTTCTCCATGCTCCCTCAAACAAATATTTTTCTCTTCTCCTAAAACAAACCTAAGCTACACTCTCTGTTTGAGAAATGTCTTTCTTGACTCCAAGTATGCAGATATTGTAAATAACATGTAACCTCAGAGCCTTGTAGTATAGACAGTTGAATCCTGCTGCCCTCAATGAAAGCTCCTGTAAATTATGTTCTCTACTATCTTTAACTGTGTTTTAAAAGTATATTTTATTATGCATTTGCTTTTCTTACTGTATGAATTTTATAATTGTAACTTTACCTTCAACATTATGTAACCTTTATTGTATCCTATTGCTTATGGAGCTTTTCTCCCCGGGCTGCTGCCCTGAATGAAAACTCCTGTAAATTGTGCTCTCTATTATCTTCAACTGTGTTTTAGAAGTATATTTTTATGCATATGCTTTTCTTACTGTATAAATGTTAAAATTGTAACTTTACCTTCAACATTATGTAACCTCTGTTGTATCATATTGCTTATGGAGCTTTTCTCCCCGGGCCTCCACTGAAAATGGGCACTTTCTGGCCCAGTGGACTCCCCCGGTAATCAAACCGAAATAAATAAATGTCATTCTGGAGGAAAGGAGGCCTAGGACTAGAAAATCCTATGCTGAAAAGTGGAAAAGATACTGTTCCTGGAGCCAGGCTCAGTGGATGGGCACAATGGTGCCCAGCTTACCTCATATTCTAGAGTACTTAACAGAAATGCTGTACAAGGGCCTATCCTTCTCGTCAATTAAAATTCATGCCTCTGCCATTTCAGCACATTATAATACTGAGTCACCCCTCTTCTCTCACCCCTTGCTAAAACAATTCCTTAGAGGGGCCAAAAATTTAAGACCCCCCCAGGAGAGCTCCCACTCCAGCCTGCGACCTTAACTTTGTATTGGAAAAGCTCACCCCCCCCCCCTTGAGCCAGCTGCAACAGCAGAGTTGAAATTCCTTTCTTGGAAAACAGACTTCCTTCTAGCCATCACTTCAGCAAGGAGTGTGTCTGCATTACAGGCCTTCATGGCAGTGGAACCCTTCATTATCTTCTATGCGGACAGGATTTCCCTCAGGACTAATCCTTCCTTTATGCCCAAGGTGGTGTCTAGTGTGGCCCTAAATCAGTCCATTCATTTGCCTACTTTTTTCCCTAATCCACAAAACAAAGGGGAACGAATACTGCACTCTCTGGATGTGCACAGACAACTTAGATTCTATTTGGACAGGACTAAGCCTTTCAGAAAATCAGAACAGCTGCTAGCTGGCTTTGCTGCAGGGACAGAGGGGAAAGCCATTTCAAAGCAAACCATTTCCAAATGGATAACACATTGCATTCATTTCTGCTATAAGCACCCTGGAAAACCTACCCCACAGGGGATAAGATCACATTCCACCAGGGCTGCATCTATATCTGCGGCATTTCTCAATGGAGTCCCTACCAGTGACATCCTAGAACTGCTACCTGGAGCTCTGTATATACCTTCACCAAGCATTACCACATGCCTATCTTTTCTAAATCCAGAGCTGGATTTGTCACTGCAGTCTTGCAGGGCTTAATAGCTGGCCATAATGCTCTTTAACTTCCTCCTCCCTTCCTTAGCTTTGGGAATCAACCCAAATGTGATGACTGCAACAGTGAAACACGAAGAACATAGTACAGTTGTGTACATTTACCATAAATGTAGATGTTCGAGTATGTTCACTGTTGCAGTCCTGGTTACCCTCCCTCCAGCCCCCTGACTTCTCTTGGCTCTACCTTTCCTTCTTGTTGGTATATTTATTTTTTTCTTGTGTATTTGCTTTTTGATGGGGGTGTACCGTACCATATAATTGCTTCCTATCGTAGGGGCACCTGACATCTGGGGCAAGAAAAACTGATGTAATGGTGTCTGCTGCATGTTTTATACCCCCTGACGACCTGACGTCATGGAAGAAGCGACAACATCCGACACAGAAATCCAAAGACTCTGGTATTCAGGCCGGCTGAGGGCTACCTGCAGGCAGATAACCCAAATATGATGACTGCAGCAATGAATATACTTGATCATCTACATTTATGGTAAGTGTACACAACTATACTTTCCTGATGACACTATCAAACTCCCATTGGACTAATGCCAGGTTGGCATAGCTATTGGCACAAGCTGTGCCCATAGCTACGCCAACCTTTTGTCAAAAAAATTCTTCATTAAACATAAAGACATTATTTTCCAGAATTAATTCTAATAAAATGCACACCAAGTCAATATTCTTATTAGTCTGATGTTTTTTCTCTCAATAAAAGAGATCTAACATTCTCAATGACCCAATCACTGGGGATCACTGTAAAGAGAGAGGATACATATAACTTCACAAAAAACAAATTAACCTTCTCATAATCATTTCCCAGTAGTAAAAACAAATCAAATTCAGGAAATGTTTTGTGTCCTTAAGCACAGTCCCAGTGTTATCTACTAGAGGTCGTATGGTCATATATAGAAAGCGGTTCTGTGGACCACCCTGTATTCAACCAATCGAGCGCATAGGGGAACACAGCCTGTCTTTATGTACTTTTGGAAGACCATAAAGCACAGGTATCAATGAATGTTTAACAGAAAAATATTTAAATGAAATCCTCTGTTATAACATTAGTCATAAATCCCAGTCCCTTTCCTTCCTTGTCTCAAGCTTGTTCAGTGGTGGATCCATCAACTTTCTGTTAGCCCAGGGCTTCCTTTCTAGGCCACAGTCCTGACTCAAGAGCTCTTTAGAGACGTGTCACACAACGGAATGTGGGGTTTCCTTCGGCTCCCTCAAGGTTTAGGCTGATTGGCTTCTTCATCAGAGGTCGGACCACATCAGTATAGAGGAGATGAGGGCTTTACAGTAGTAGTTGCACCTCAAAACTTTGGCCTTTCCCTTCTAGACAAGAAGGAGAGGTCTCCCGGTGGCAAAAGACCAAGACATCCAGGAGGTTCCAACCAGAGCAATTGTACAGAACAAGAAGCTGCAAAGAGCCCATGCAGTACAGAGACCAACTGTGTGAATATATTCAACCCAGCCTTCCATGCCCCTACCCACCTTCCCTTCCATACCTCTGGTTGAAGGACTTTCTTTCTTCCTAAATCAATAGAAAACCATCACCAGGGACCAGTGGGTTCTCAGTATCATAGAAGGGGGGGGGGGTGGTACTTCCAGATCAGGGAAATTCCACCCTTTGGCATTCCAAAACCACTGAAAGAGCAAGAAAACCTCTTACCACCTATCCTCAAGGGAGCTACTTCATCAAGGATCTAGTCAACCTGTTCCTCCAGGTCAGAAAGGAAAAGGCTTCTACTCAAGGATCTTTCCAGTCCCAAGAAAGGAGAGCACATGGTGGTCCATCATGGACCTTTCAAAACTAAACAAGTTTCTCAATATCCCAAAGTCCAAAATGCTTACTTTGCAGAAATTACTTCCCATAAACTTGCAAGATGCCTTCATGGTCACTCTAGACCTAAATGATCCCTCATAGCAGACAGTCACAGAAAATACCAAATATTTTTGGCAGCAGACTTTCACTTCAGAATTATGTGCTTTACCATTTGGGCTGTCCACTGCTCCCAAATTTTTCACTTTCACTTTAGCTCCTCTGATAGTACATTGTGGAACTCTGAGAGTTCATATTTATCCCTACTCATTCAGGGAAAATCCACAGCAGAGACCGTAGATGCCTTAACTCTTCAAAAGTTACAAACCCTTCCTCAAAAAGGATCCTCTTTTTGGAAGCCCTCTTAGATTTGGCACAACAGTAAGCCTTTCTTCCCCATGACAAGATATCCTTCCTGACCAGCTTGTTTCTAAAACAAAACATCTCAGCAGGAGAATTTCTGTGAATTCTGGATTACATGGCATCTTGCATTCTCATGATCTCACTTGCAAAATTGCACATGAGAAAACTTCACTGGTTCTGAAAGATGCTTGGGATATTTTTCTCAACCCCTGGATACCCTGTTGCCTCTCCTTTCATACCTGAAGAAGGAGCTCCTGCTATGGAAGAAAAAAAACAGCATACTACAGAACCCAGGGGCAGATATCTCTCTACCAGAAGCAGACAAGACTGTCACCATGGACAGTTCAGACCTTGCTTGAGGGGGGTCAGTTAGGTTCCCTAAAAGTCCAGGGCATACGGATACCACAGCAGGGAAAATTACATATAGATTAGAATTGGTTACTAGCAGTCTACCTAGCCTTAAAGGATTTTCAGCAGAATTTAATCCTAGATTCTTGCAGATCTGGACAGATAACACCACAGTGATGTGGTACATAAACAAGCAAGGGGGTATTTTGTCCTTCCCTTTATGCATCCTCATAAGGAAGATTTGGATGCTGGCTCAAAACTAGGACTAATTCTCAAAGCATTTTATATTCTGGGTCAGAGCAATACCATGGCAGTTTCTCTAAGCAGGGATCTTCTAGATCCCAATGAATGGATACTGAAGAGAGAGAGGTGTTTATGGACCTAACTCTAAGTTGGGGGAGGGTTCCCTCAATAGACCTGTTCACCTGTCACCAGAGCAGCTACTGCAGAAGTTCTGCTCCAGAATTCAGCAGACAGGGACTTGGAAAATAGATGCTTTCACGTGGACAAACTATTTCCTGTTTGCATTCCCACCCTTGCCTCTGATCCCCAAAGTATTGGTAAAAGTCAGGGCAGACAAAACCAGCATGATCCTAGTGACCCCCTACCGGCCAAGGCAACACTGGTTCTCTTTTGTCTTGACCATTAATGAGGGGACATTGTGCACCATACTGCAGGAAATAGATCTCCCCAACCAAGCCAAGGGATCTGTCTTCTGTCCTGAACTAGCCACACTCAAGGTAACAACCTGAAGGATTGGGTTTTGAGACCACAGGATGCCTCCTGTCACATGGACATGTAATGGAGACAGTGAAACCCAATGCCAGAAAATCATACCTGGCAAAAGGGAAGAGATTTTCCATATGTCATCACAACAGGAACACTGACCCTTCTCAGGCAGATATCAACTCACTCTTGGAGTACCTTTCAGGCATGTTTACGTTCCTACTCCAATATTAAAGTGCACTCAGCGTCAGCTTGCCTGCACAGTGAACCACCTATCGGTCTGCACTCCCCACTGAAACTTTTCTTATAAGGAGTAACTTACTTGAGACCACACAGAAGGAATTCTGTTCCTGCCTGGGATCTAAATTATGTGCTAGAGAAACTCACTTTGCCCCCTTTTGAACCTGCTGCCACTGCCTTTCTAAAGATACTCACTTGGAAGACCACTTTCAAGAACTGTCACATCAGTAAGGAGGATCTCAGAACTACAATCATCATTTGTGACCATACTTTCACTGTCTTTTACAGGGATAGGGTAACCCTTAGAAGAAACCAATCTTTTATGCTTAAGTTGGTACCAGAACTTACCCTAAACAACACTACCCAGCTGCCAGTCTTCTTCCCAAATCTACAGAGGAGAACAAGTCCTTCATTCCCTGGATGTGCACAGGCAAATCAGGTACTATCTAGATCTAATAGAGCAAACTAATTGCTGGTTATTTTTACAGAGGGTAAACAGGGCAGGCTCATCTCCAAAGAAGCCATTTCTAAATGGATAGTCATCTACATTAAGTTCTGTTACTCACATGATGGAAAGGATCTACCTAGGCATATTAAAACCCACTCACCAGGCAAGGGGCAGCTACCACTTCTTTCCTCAAGGGAGTCTCTACCAGGCCATCCTAGAGAGAGCCACATGAACACCTTTACAAAACACTAACCTAGGCAATTTCTCCATGGGTAGAGCAGGTTTAGCTACTGCCATCCTGCTAAACTTTATTTTTCTAGAGTTATATATATGCCCTACCACCCATCTGTTGGCTTTGGGAGTCCTCCCAGTAATCAGCACTGCAGTGTTAACTACAAGGAGCACAGTACAGTTGTTTCCCCACTTACCATAATTGTAGATGTTTGAGTAGATCAGTGTTGCAGTGCATACTGTCATCCTCCAACCCTGCTATCTGATGACCACTTTTCTTCCTCCTTCTTGCTAGGTGCAAGGGGTAGATGAGTTTTGTGCAGATAGCCCTCTTAATTCCATAATTCCCCCTCTTTGCCTCCTTTGATTTTTCTCCTCCTCACTCAAATCCAGATAGCTGGAGAAGTTGGCATGTTCTCGGCCATTGGGACTGCTTGTTCACTGCGTAGGAAGATCCTAAGATGGTGCCAATGGATGCTGTTCTTATACCCTGATGCACAGATGTCGGTTTTCAGATGTCTCTTGGTTAGGAATGATGCAAAGACACTGAAAACTGGGCTGGTTGCAGGATTCTGCTTATTTGAAAGACCCAAGAATTAGTACTGAAAGCTGGATCTGCTCAAGCATATACAATTTTTGTAAATGGAACACGATTGTAATTTCCTGTGATACAAAGCATTATGATACAGGATTCCTTTTCAGGTCCAGGACTTGGCTTTGCTAGAGCCATTCTCCAAGGACTTCTGGACCCTTATAATTCCTCCTCCTGGATTAGGCAAGCTTTGGTAATCAACCCAGATAGCCAAAGGCTGCTGCAACAGTGAGAATGAGTTTAGTACAGTTGTGTTGCACGTAGTATAACAATAAATATTCGTCTTTCTCACTGCTACAAACAGTTGCCACCACCGCCACCCCGCCCACTGTATATAGGTAGTTGTTGGGATAAAAAGTTGTATGTTTATATCATTTTGAAATTTTAAAATGAGTAAGCTTTCTGTTTTTGTTTGAGTATTCAAGATGAGTAAACTTTCTCCTTTTGTCCAGGCAAGAAAGTCCTGATGTTGTTTACGTTTTAGCTGCTGATTGCTCTCAAAGGGCATAACCATTCAGCAGTCACAGTGTAGTTGTGGAAGGGAGCCAGTGCTTTTTGAAGACTGTCTAGTTGTTGTATCCTGGGCAGGGTGCAGCCAAATCGCCAAAAGCTACTGCAGCAGTGAAGAATTCGAATACCTACCATTATGGCAAATATCGACTTCCACAACTGTACTTTCTTGTCACTGATATAGGAGTGGATGTCTAATAATAATAAAGACAGTCTGCCGTGTATTTCATTCCTGGGAACCACTGCTAACCCCATCAAAATTCAAGTGGATTAAGCAAGTCAGATAGTGTATCAACAGCTCTTTGTAAGATAGCTGACAATCCAACTAATGTAGCTCATAGTAGGAACCTGAAACAGTGTTCTCAGAGGAGCAGGCAGCGATTCCATACAGTACACAAGTAGAATTTTCATATGGGTGAGTTCCTTATAGTAGTCTGACTGCAGTATTTTGCCGGAGTTGATGCAACTCCAAGTTACTGTCAAGGAGTCCAAGTTAACTTGGACCAGAATCCCAGGAAGGAATTGATAACACCAGTTGAATAACACAGTTTTTATATTCACTGCTTTTGCCCTCAAATCAAGAATACAGGACTTCTTCAGAAAAATAAAACAAAAAAAATCACCCTCTTTAAGTAGCAATGTTCTAACTTGTCATGTGACCAGTTCTCCAAATGAAAACAATCTACAAAACAGTCGTAAAACTAAATGCATAAAATTGTAAATATTTTAATATAAAGCCACAATTATTTTAACATTAATTGTTTTAAAATATTTTCAAATGAAATTATTAAAGTTATAAAACTTTTAATATACCTTATGGAGATGTTATTATACAAGTGTGGAAAGGCTGTGGTGCTCAATCTGATTTGCCGGAACAGTTCTTTTTAAAACAGATACTTCTCCCACCATTCATCTCTCTATTAAAAGTATTTTAAATATGAGATCAGTAAAACTTTGAAGTTATGATAAGGCATTTTACAATTTTAATAATTTAGTCTGAGAATGTTTTATGGCAGTTGGTAATATGTTTATGTACTTTTTTACTTCTGTTTTATTACAAGGACACTTTTATTGGTCACGTGATATGTTAGGACGTCTTTATGTTAACGGTGATTTTTGTTGTTTTATTATTCTAAAGGAGTTTTATATTCTTTTTGAGAATCAAAAAACTTAATATTAAATTATATCATACAGTTGTGTCATTGATTTTTTTCCCTTCCTTTTGACGGACACGGTGGGTTTTTATAGGAGGTTACTGGTGTTTTTGTAACAGCTACCCAACCTCACCTTGTTACCTATATTATGTCTTTCCATAGATCACTGTTGCAGTATTCCAGTACTTGTGGGTCATTCTGCCAAGGATAACCTGATGTCTGGCCTGTGTACCAAAGCCAAAAACCTTGTTGATGCACTGTACATGGCATATGACTTCAGCCTGTGGGCACTAAGGGAACATAAGTGGATATATGGACATGAGATCCTCAGATTATCTTGCTACCAGTCCGAACGAGGTAGCTTCGCTAACATTATTCTGAGATCCATGTTGTTGTGCCTCTACCACTGCTAATGCTTAGGTAGGTAGGTAGTATGTAGGAGGAAACTTCTTTTTTACTAAAGATTTGTTCATGACGGCTAAGAGAAGAAAGTGTAAGTGTGGAAGGCCAATCCCCTACAAAGACCTCCACTTTCAGTATTTGTTTTGTTTCTGGGCTGGGCACGATTACCATAGTTGTAAGATTTGTCAGTTGTTCATCCCTAAATCTCTTAGAACCAGGTTAGCTTCCCTGAATAGTTTTAGAGACCTAACGTCTCAAATGCTTTGCGTTTAGTAAGATGGAAGAACTTTTGTCCTTGCACATCTTGCATGTATCCAAGGAGAAATACAAACAAATTAAAACCTATTACTTCAGTTGCCCAGTCCTTCCCTGACATCCCTGCTGAAGTGCTGCATGAATTTGCTGAGTTCCTTCCATTTCACTGTTGCAGTATTCATTACGATAGGGATCCTGTGCCAAGGGTGGCCCAATGTCCGGCAAGTGTACCAAAGCCTTTAGGTTGCTTTAAGGTATGCTGTACATCATAGGTATGCTTCTTCTGCAGTGTAGGGCTTAAAGTGACGTTTGGACAGACCATCCCTAGAATTCTTTGCTGCCAGTCTGAACACCATACTTTGATCGTTGGTATGAATGCCTGTTCTGTTGCTGGTTCACTAAGCCATTTCAGATAAGTGCCCCATTGGGGTTTTTGTATCTTATCTTTTCCTTTTGATTTTGTTGCTTATGGGTCTCAAATGGGAAAGGGGTTTTACGCCATAATGTTTTTAGTGCCCAGCACTTGGAAACCTATTCTGGAACTCTCATTTAAATACCTTTTTGAAGGTTCCCTTTTTCTGGATGTTGTCCCTTCAGACTTTGTTCCATCTTCTGCTTTTTCAGTTTTGTATGATTTTTTGGACCTCAAGGATTCTTATCTTTGTATCCCAATTCATCCCCTTTTCAGGAAGTTTTTAGATTTCTCTGTTGCTTCCTGGTATTTTCATTTCTATGCTTTGCCTTATGGCCTTTCTGCTGCCCCAAGGATATTCACCAAATGCCTGTAACTGCTTTTTGCAGGCTAAGGGGGGGGGGGGGTCCAAGTCTTTCCCTACTTGGATGACCTCCTGTTCCAGGTATCCCTCTCCAGAGACCTTGTTGCAAAATCTTCATTTTGCCATTTCCCTTCTGTGGAGCGTGGGGTTGACTATAAATTTCAAGAAGTCCTTTCTGACTCCTCAGGATCATGTGTTTCTGGGGGTTCTTATGCTGGCATCCCTGCCTCCTCCCAAGGCCCTAACTCTCATTTCCTTTTTTCAATCTCTTCTTCCTCTGGCTTCATTAACAACCAGTGAATTTCTGAGAGCTCTGGTGTTCATGGATTCCAACATTCCTGTGCTACCTTTTGCCAAACTCCACATGAGAAAACTTCAGCCGTTTCTAAAATCAGTTTGGCTCCACCATTTGTATCTCAAATTTTTAGTTCCTCTTCTTCCATGTCTCAAGCAGGACTTCAGTGGTGGATTCAGCAGTTGTTTCTCAATCCAGGGATCTATTTTCATCCACCTCTTCCCTCTCAGGAGCTACTCACAGACACATCAGATGTGGGATGGGGAGCAGCATTAAGCTCCCTAAAGGTGCAGGGAGTCTGGTTGCCTCTTCAACAGAAAGAGTACATCACTGTTAAAGAGATGAAGACTCTTCTGTTGGCTCTTCAGGACTTTCATCCTCTTGTCTCCCCAGAACCTCTCAAGGTGTTTACAGACAGTACCACCGTGATGTGGTATATCAACAAATCGGGGGGGGGGGGGGGCAAGGTCATCTTCTTTGCTGGTTAGCTCTTCTACTGTGGTAACTAGCTATCCAATATCACATGACACTTCAGGCAGTCTACATTCCCGTGGGTCAAAACACTGTGGCAGATTTCTCTGAGCAGGTCCATAACTCACTCCTACGAATGGATGCTTCACAGGGATGTGTTTCTGGACATTGTTCACCAACAGAGTACTCCTCAAATAGTACTCGTCAAATGGATCTTTTTGCCCCCCTCTGAAAATAAACTTCCTCTGTTTTGTGCCAGAGTGCCAAATCCGCTGGCTTGGAAGGTGAACTCCCTCTCTCTTTCTTGGAAGGGGATGTTTCTCTGTGCCTTCCCTCCCCTTCTCATCATTCCGAAAGTCCTGTTCAGAATTCAGCAAGATGCTTCGAGAATCTTGTTGGTGACTCCCTATTGGCTGAGACAGCATTGGTTCACTTTTCTTCTGCATTTAGCCAAGGGCAGGCATCCACAATTTACCTCACAGGGTGGACCTACTCACATAAGACAAGGGATCTGTCATCCATCCCCACCTGGCCACTCTTCAACTGACAATGTGGGTGATAGGATTTTGATTCCTCATAGACACCTTTTGTTTCTGAGGATGTGCTTAGTGTCCTGCAAGAGGCAAGGAAACGCACTACTAGGAAATCCTACTTATTCAAATGAAAGAGGTTTTCTGTTTGGTGTCTTTCTCATAGCCTGGATACACTTGCTGTGGATATTCCTTTGATTCTGTCTTATCTGTGTGAACTGTTTAGTACTGGGTTGGCCTATTCTTCTGTTAAGGCCCACTTAACAGCTATTTCTGCTTATTTGCTTTTATTACCTCTTTTAGCATCTAGATTTGAAGCTAAACAATTCCTTGAAGGCATTCTTAATATTAGGCCTCTCAGGAAGTCTCTTCCTCCTCCATGGAATCTTAATTTTATTTTAGAAAAATTGACCCATGTCCCTTTTGAGCCTGCAGCCTCAGCTTTCTTGCAACATTACTCTTGGAAGGCTGTACTTTTGTTAGCCCTTAGTTCTGCCAGACAGTTGTCTGAACTTCAAGCCATTATGGCATGTCCTCCTTTTTTGGTGCTTCATAAGGTCAGGGTGTCCCTTCGTACTGATCCTTCTTTTATATCCAAGGTGGTGAATGAGTTGTCTCTTAATTAGTCTTTTTATTTGCCCACTTTTTTCCCTTGTCTGCACTCTGCCAGTGAGAAGTTGTTGCGCACATTGGATGTGCATAGACAACTCAGATTTTATTTGGATAAGACTAGGACTTTTCATAAATTTGATCAGCTGTTTGTGTTTTGTCATCCTAGATCCTTAGGATTCGCTGTGTCCAAGCAAATTATTTCTTCTTAAATTTCTAAAGCCATTTTGTTTTGTTATTCCTTTCATAGTAAGAGCCCTCCTTCTTCTGGTAAGACTCATTCTACTAGAGCTGTGGCTTCTTCCGGTGCTTTTATCAAGGGATTGGATACTAATTCTTTTCTTGAGGCAGCTACTTGGACTTCTGTGCATACATTTACCAAGTACTACAAGTTGGATGGAGTTTCCAGAGCTAGGGCCATCCTTTGTGGCTTTCTAGAGAGTTATTTTGGTCCTTCCTCCTCCCTCTCTTCTTCCTGAGCTTTGGCATTCTCCCTTTTGTAATGAGTACTGCAGCAGTGAAATAGAAAGACATAGTCCAGTTGTGAAAAATCTTACCATAATGATAGATGTCCTCCTGTTCAGTGTTGCAGTATTCACTCCCTCCATCCACCCCCTGGCCCATTTCTCTTCTGGATGTACTCCCTGGACTGGTGTTCCTGCTGGGGCTCCCAATTCTGAGTATGGTACATCTGGATGTTACCTTTAATGCCCTATGCTATGCAAAGAACATACGTGTGACGTATTGTGTACCTTAAAGCAACCTATAGGCTTTGGAATACTACTGGCTGGACGTTGGGCCGCACTTTGCAGGGGATTCCTATTGTAATGAATACTGCAACAGTGAAGAGAAGGACATGTACTGTTATGATTTTACACAACTGTACTTTCATCCCAGTCCTTCAGAGATGTGTGTTATCATGACCCCTCTGGAGGGTGGTATCTCATCTGTTGCTCACACATTCGAAGAAGTGAAACTCCCACTGCCATGGGAGAGAAGGGAAGCCCAGGATGGTTTATCTCTGGGGGACTGGAGGGCAAACCTCAGATATTGGTCACAGAGGAGGTCCCTGGGTCCATTATAGAGGTGCCTTCTTACTTTGTTCGACAACAATACAAAACACCAAACACATTTCTGCTCTGCAGATGTCCCATGACTAGGAATGGCTGGCTTTTTCTCAGGGCTTAAACAAATCCTCTTGTACTTGAAGACTCCTTGAACCCCCCACCCCCACCCCACCCACCAAAGGCAGCATGAATCATCTTCATATGCGGAGGAGGAGAAATCACATTCAGATGAAGACTTACTGGCTTATTCCTTCCAAATACATTCTCCAGGGCAACTCGCCTCATATGCTGAGGATTCTTTGTCACCATATTCCCCACGTGAAGAGATTTTTTTGGTGAAATTGTCACCAATAAGATGCAGCACTTTGAGTGGGAAACTAAACAGGTCATTGATGTACGGAAAAGGTACTATGAATTACAGCAAGTAGAGGCCCCTAAACCTTTAACTGTTCCCCCCATTCTGGAAGCCTCTATGGATGGTTTTTGCCTCCACTTCTACTAACCCTGACTTATAGCCACCAGCACCTAAGCAACCAGATAGGTTCTACAGGGTCACAGAGGAGATTAAATTCCTTTACAAAAATGGTGCAACAGATCCCTCTTTCTCTCTCTCAATACAGAAGTCCACCAAACTCCTCCCTGCATCCAATGTGCTACCATCTAACAGAGACAGTAGGGCCATGAACAGGTGTGGCAAAAAAGTCTGTACCTCTACCACCTTGGCATTTAGAACCCTAAACTATCAAACAGATGATTAAGTATCTGGTGTCTGTTCTGTGATACCTGAATAAGATTCTTGTTGGTTTTGAGGATTCTGAACTAAAATCCCAGACTGCGTCTGTTTTCAACAGGTCCACTTGTGTAGCCAGCCACTCCATTAAATACAACTGTGACACTGTAGAGCTTTCTTCCAGGGCTGTGGCCACCATTTTCTCACTTGGTGGTTTTGCTTGACTTCACCATCAGTCCCTCCTTTCAGATGTTAAGCTCAAGCTAGTGGACTCCTGTATTCATAGGGACATTTTGTTTGGCTCTTCTGCTGCTAAACCCTTTAAATCCCTGCAAGAAAATATGTGACCTATAAATGCGGTATATGTAGCCAATGTAGATACATATAGGAAGGACCATTGATTCATGTGTCGACCCTGGGTACTTAGGTGAGCAAAAAATATTTTAACTGCTCATCCAAAAGGATGATATGTCTAGCACTGTGTCTAGAGTGTTATGCATTTTATACAGGGAAAATGGAGTGAACGTTAAAGAATATACAAGCATAGTTAGACCATTAAGAAATAAGATGATAAAAAATATTTAATCTTATTGAATCAATTTATTTATATTTAATGTTCTAGATATGATTAAAATAAATCCCAAGGAAAGTTCATGGAAAAATAAATTAGAAGTGGAAGTATTAAAATGGTAACTTGCAACTAACATGGGAAATGATCCTGGCTTGAATGATAATCTTTCTGTTTTATGTATTTTGAGGTTTAAGCGTCATTATTTATAAAGGTATATGTTTGATAAATGTTGAACGAAATGTAATTTTGAATTTTAAAATATATTTTTAGCATTGGTGAAATCATGGTATTTGGCGGTGGTTATTTAATTTGAGTTTTGTGTAATGAAGCTTTTCACTTTAAGAATTGTAACAGGATGAGAGTCTGGTTTCCTGTTGGTGATATCCGGTGACATGAATATGCGGCATGTTTTTAAATACTGTGTTTTATTTTATAAATGTGTGAGTTCTGAGCAAGCCCGTTTTACTAATAGTATGAAAGCAGTTAACTTCTACAGTTAAAGCTCTTGGTAGTGACATTGCAAGTAGTGATTTGATTTTGTAGTTTCAGTTTGTTCCTTGCATAGCCAGCCTTAGGCATAGGTCAACTAGTTGGCCATCTAGGGTGCCGCTGAAGCAAGGGGCGCTTTTCCAATAAACTGGATAGTGTAAATAGACCAGGATGGGGGCACCAGGTAGTGTGTGTGTGTGTGTGTGTGTGTGTGTGTGTGTGTGTGTGTGTGTGTGTGTGTGTGTGTGTGTGTGTGTGTGTGTGTGTGTGTGTGTGTGTGTGTGTGTGTGTGTGTGTGTGTGTGTGTGTGTGTGTGGTGGGGGGGCTGTGGAGCCCTTTTGCCTAGGACTCTACTTGACTGAAGGCCGACCCTGGTTTCCCTGCATGAAAAAGGCAAAATTATGTAGTGTTTGAATATTTTTCTTATGTCACCCTGTAGGTATCAAAAAAGTTATCCTTTCAAACCTACTATCATTGTCCTTAAGGAAGAAAAACCCATCAGAAGCAGAAAAAACAAAACAGAGAAAAGGTATCAGGAGAAACCACAGTGGGGTTTAAAGCCTGGAAAAGCCTTTTTTCCAGAAAAACATGCTACTGTCCATTTCCTGCCTCCACCCTCTCACCTCAGTCCACAGGTCCCTTTATCCCAAAGATCTGATGTTGTCCTTTTCATTCTTCATCAACAAATGGGTTACACATCCGATCCTCGGATCCCATTTAGCCGCATACTTCAGACTTTGGCTAAAACTCTCCAGCTCCTCTCTCTACCCATAGTGCCCTAATCAGTGCCCAGTACCTCAAATGATGTTTACCACCATCATGTACAGATTTGTTAATGTTGTTAATATTTCTAATGTAAGAAAAGTTTAATTCTTTCTAATTTCTTTCATGTCTTTGTTATACCTCACTGTTAGTCACTCTTTCTTGCTTTGCATCAGATTTTTACTATTTAAATAGTAAATTCTTTCATTTACCATTGTTGGTATTTTCACTTATTCTCTTTCCTGTATTTTTGCCTACCCTGTTCAGCAGGTTAATTATTTTTTACCATTGCTCGTATTCTCTTTTTCGTAATATATAAAAAAAATGTTCTTACTATAAGCATATTCTCTACTTTTCTACATTTTCTTTTGTATTGTCATGGCTGACAAGCCGACAGGTTTTAAAAAAATGCACTTCTTGTGGGCATAAAATCCCTAACTTGGATGCCCACAAGCAGTGCATTTACTGCTTTGGGCCAACTCACTCTAATACGAGCTGCTCAATTTGCGCAGCCTTTAATTCTAGTGCCATAGCTGACAAGAGAAGCAAACTGTTGCTTAAGGGTTTGCTTCTTCCCTCATCTCCTCATCTTGAGGGAATCAGATCCCCAGTAAATTGTCAAAAGCTCTGTTGGAGCATAGGAAGTGGTCACCTCCAAAGTTTCCCAAGACTTCATCGCAGCCATGCTCCAAAGTCACTAAATTGTCAGATCTGAAATGACATACAGTGGATCCTAAGCTCTTGGATTTGAAACCATCAGATCAGATCATGATTTTTGCTAGTCCGATCACTCAAGTTACAGATCCTAAGTCTTCGGAGCTGAAGCCTAGTATTTCATACACTCCGGGGACTCAGTCTCCTGATTTCCGTATTGATTCTATTTCCCCTAAGCTCCATTCTCTGTTCATGCATACCCCCAAAAAAGCACTATAGACCTTAGTCAATCACATCATCCATCAGGTTGTCCAGAAGTCTATCCAAAGCAGATGTGGGATAGTATGATGCAAAAGTTCTTCAGAGCTCAGTTCCAGATAGGGGTTATCTTGGTTTCATCCCGATAGAGTCATGAGTGTTACTGCCACTACTCACACTGTCTTATCTCCTCCTCTAGTTTAACCTTTGGTTTCGCAGTTCTAGAAGCTGTCAGCCCAAATGTTCTGGAGTCTGATCTGAAGATAATTACTTCTTCGACTCTGACAGTATCCCTGACCAGTTCTTCTCCTATGCCTTCACATCAGAATGGGTCCTGGAGCCAAAGTGTTGGTGTCAGATCTGTGGGGCTGGGATCTACTCCATTATTGTCAGATCCATCCTTGCCCCTTGGATTCCCAGTGCTGGACAGCTCAGATCTGGTTCTCTCCTCCAGGCACGGATCAGGTCAGAGTTGTGATCTACCTGTACTGGAATACTCTGCTCTAGTGCTGGTGATCATGTCTTTTCCAGGTCTGTCTGCCTTTGAGGTTATGGAAGGAGCTTTTTCTCATTCTAGATATCAGGTCTCTCACCCCTAAGATCCACCCTCTATCCCTGTTCGGTTCCGAGCTCTAAGTCTGTCAGACATATTCCACAGGGACAGCCAGTTCCACCTAGCTTCCAGTCGATCTCCATGGAGGAACTCCCCCTCTCTTCTGATACCTCCCTCGAACTTCCCCACAAGGAGGTCCATCAGAATTGGACATGCAAGAGGAGGCACATAGATTCCTTATTGGAATCTCTCACTGAAGGTACTGATTTTGAGGAAGAAGGGTCCCCAGATCACCAACTGATGATGTCTGCTTTGGAGACATATTAAAGATCCTTAAACAAAATGGCAGTTGGCCTTCTGATAATCTTTCTCCTACTACGTCATGTGTGACCATCCCCAGATTCCATCCAGTCAATACCACATCGTCCGGACAAGTTCTTAGCCCCTCCAAAGTATAAATCCCTCCGGAGCAAAGGCATCTCTGTAGATGCAGTTGTGGCGGCAGCCACCAAAAGGGAGCTAACAGTGCAGAGCTCCTCTGTCCACCCCCCCCCAACAGAGTCTAGGGTGCTGGACAGATTTGGAAAGTGTGCATTTGCTTTTGCAACCTTCGCCCTGAGTTCCATGAACTACCTGGTACACTTTACAAGGCTACAGAGAGACTTGATGAAAAAACTATGAAACTCTCTCTTGGAGTCCATGTCTGCAGATTATTTCAAATGTTCTTTTTCTCAGCTGGTCACTCTGTTGTCAATTTCCAGTGTATCCCTGAGGTTAGGTTAATCTTTCATGCAGCAGAAGGTGGCTTAAGGGCAGCCAGTTCAGGCATTGCCATAAGGAGACATGCCTGGATGCAGAAAGGCATCTTTCATCAATGGTGCCTTTGATGGAACATCTTTGTTTGGCCTTTCTTTGAAAGAAACGCTCACTCACAGTGAACAAGAAGGGAACACCCTGTCTGCTATGGGAATACCCCTCAATGAACTTTCTCTAGAAATCAGAGAGATGGTAAGAAAGTGTGGTTTGAAAAATATCAAGGACCTTCCAGGATTTGTGTGGAGACAACTCCTTCAGAGACAGAGGAGGCAGTTCTATCTGTAGACGTCACCCTCAAGGCAGAGGAGGCCTGCAAATTCAGGGTTTCTGAGATTTCTTTCCAGGTAGAACCTTTCAGTGCTCCTAAAATGCTGCCTGACTGCTCATCACTGGGGGCAGTCAGGGGACATTTGTCCTTGCATTCAAATGCCTGGGCTGCTATAACAAAAGATTCTTGGGTGCTAAATATAATATCCAGAGGTTATTTTATACCATTTTCCCAGCACCCAAATTCCAAAAGAAAGAGACTTCCTGACATTCCACTTAGTCAGAGGAAGTCTGCAGCACAAGAAATTCAAAATCTGCTAGGCAAGAGAGTCATTCAGGAGGTCCCACCAGACCAAACAGGATTTTTTTTTAAGTGTCTAAAAAGACAGGGGACCCGAGACTAATTTTGGATCTAAGCAAACTAAATCATTTTGTGAAAAAGTCAAAGTTCTGAATGGTCACGGTCCAGTCCATTCTGCCATTTCTATGCAAAGATGATTGGATGTGCCCCGTAGCTCTTCAGGATGTGTACCATCACATCAAAATAGACAAAAAAAAACCATATATTTTCAGCTGGGAACCAGTCGCTACCAATTCAGAGTCCTGCTGTTTGGAGTCCCCACAGCCCCCAGGGTATTTACCAGATGTATGGCAGTGATGGCAGCTCACATAAAACTAAAGGGATTCCGAGTGTTTCCATATCTAGAAGACTGGCTTCTCACCACCCCTGCCATGCATCTTCCACAACAATCCAGGGACTATTTGCTCCAGATTTATCACTCACTAGATATCATAGTCAATTATGTCAAATCAAACCTCACACCGGTACAGAGCCTGGAGTTTATTGGTGCACATCTGGACGTAACAGCACAAATTGCCTCTTTGCCTATTCATCGCATAGACATACTCGTATCTCAGGTTCATCAAATTCTAGCTCATCCGTTTCCTCCAGCCAGACTAATTCTCCAAGCTTTAGGGTCTATGGTAGCACAAGTAGTCCATCTTCCTTCAGCACACTACTTTATGCATGTCCTTCAATGGACTCTAGCTGTTCAGTGGTCTGTTTTTCGACAACCTCTGTCTTTCCCAGTCAAGCTTACATCAGTATGCAAACACCATATTCACTGGTGAATCCAGTCAGATGACATTTATTTAGGCCGACCCTTTGTTTTTCCTCCCCCGCTGGCCACAGTGACCACGGATTCTTCCTAATTGGGGTGGGGGGGAGGCATTATTTGGGAAGAACTTTCCAAGGCATCTGGTCTCCCAAAGAGACCAATTCACATATTAATATCCTGGAGATGAGAGCAGTCCTTTTGGTGTTGCAGGCTTTGCAAGGGGCTGTTGCAGTTCAAGCCAACAATATGTCTGTAGTCTGGTACATCATCAAACAAGAGGGAACCCGGTCTTACCCTCTCTGCTGGGAGGCTATGAGAGTGTGATGGAAAATCTCCACCAGTCGCTTTCTAGTAGGAATGCACATTCCAGGGGAAATCCAACTTACTAGTGGACAAACTCAGCAGGTCCATTCTGATGCCTCAAGAGTGGTCTCTCAAACAGTAAGTGGCAGAGGATATTTTCCATCGCTGGGGCTACCCTTGCTGTGACCTCTTTGCATCCCACCACAACAAGCGCAGCAGGTATTTTGCCCTGATCCCTCATCAGGAGGAGTCCGAGAGAGATGCTATAGTCAACGTTTGTCCAGCTGGTCACCTTTACGCCTATTCCCACTTCCTTTGATCCCAAAATTTCTACAGAAAGCAATTTGGTTGAAGAACTCAGTCATCCTCATTGCGCGTTTCTGACCTTGCCACGTGTGGTTCCCCTTCCTTTGGTCTCATCTTCCTGGATTCTGGATCCATCTCCAGATCTTCTCTCATAACCTTCAGGGATAAGTCATCCCAACATTCCAGCCCACAAACTAACCATTTGGTTTCTCTATTTCCAGTGATAGACGGACAGTCCAGGCTTTCTTCTCCAGTACATACCATTTTGTTATCATTACAAAAAGATTCCACCAAAAAGGTTTACAAGAGCAAATGGAAAAGACTTTCCCTTCAGGTGTTAAGAAACACCGTTGACCCTTTTACTGCCCCTGTCTCTGCTGCTCTTGATTTTATAGCTTCTGTTTTCAGAGAAGGAGCTATTTTTTTCTACAGTTAAACTACAATTGGCAGGCATATCATATTTTCATGCAGAAGTTAAAAATTGTTGTTTGGCTTCTTCCAAGTTAAGTAAGGCTTTCGTCTTCCTCCTTAGACCCCCAGTAAAAGATTCTTCACCTCCCTGGGACTTGACTATGGTACTACAAGGTCTGACTCAAAAACCCTTTGAAACTTCAGCAAAAAAATTACTTAAAATATAAAATATCTATCGTAGAAAACTAACTTTTTAGTAGCCACCACCTCTGCCAAAAACATTTCTGAACTCCAGGCTGTCTCATCAAAGACTATGTACATTATTTTCCATAAAGACAGGGTTGCTTTATAAACTAATCCTTCCTTTTTACCTAAAGTGGCTTCTGAATCTAATATTAACCAATCCATTAATTCACTGGTTTTCTTTCCAAATTTTTCAAACAGAGGAAAATACATGCTAGATCTTTTGGATGTGCACAGGCAATTACAGTTTTGCCTACACAGAACTAAAGAAATCAGAAAATCAGGCCAGCTGTGTTTGTGTGCTTCTCAAAAAGTTGACTGAGTGATCCAGTAGGTACGGTTACATTGGCTAAGTGGATAACATATTGGCTAAATGAATAATGCATTTCTTAGATCTCTTCCCAACAAGGCATTTCTCTACCAAGATTGCCTAATGCTCACCAACTAGAGCCATGGCCACTTCATCTGCTTTTTGGTTAAGAATGTCTGTTGATATTTGCGCAGCAGCCACATAGTTCAGTGCTCATACATTTGTTACCCTTTACAAATTGGACCTAATCTCCAGAAGGAGAGCTTCCTTTGGTTCAGCGGTTCACTGGAATATCCTTACATGAGGGCCACACAGGATTCATGTAGCTGGGAACTCTGTCCCATTCATTGAGGAAGAATGAAAAGGACAACATCGGATCTAAAAGTTATGTAATCACCATAGCTACACATTTGTGTTGTCCATTTTCATTCTTCCTCAACTACCCCCCCTTCCATCTCCCTTCCTATAATCTTCTGGAGTGACCTGTTGATTTTCTTATTAGAACCTGTAGTACCAGGTTTGAGCCCTATTTATCTATCCCTTTCTTTAACTTATGAATGGGGACCTTATGGCAGCAGACTCGATCTGAGGTACTGGGGATGGACTGGGGTGTTATGGGTAGGAGGAGGAGCTAGAGAGTTGGATTCTAAGTCTGAAGTATGCGGCTGAGTTGGATCCGAGGATCTGATCCATAACCCATTCACTGAGGAAGAGTGAAAATGAATAACACAGATGCCTAGTTATGGTGAGTATTTTAAATTCAGCCAGTTCTTCATAACCTGGGACTGAATTACTGCAGAAAAATGGATTTTGTCTGTCTTACAAGGCAGTTACAAATGTCTTGGAAAGAATGTCTGTCTGATTCACCCCCCCCCCCCTTTGCAGGCTGTTAGCCTGATTCTCTGGGTGATAGAATCTTAATTCCTTTTCAACACCAATTTCCAGAAGACATGCTTCAGGTACTCCAGGAGATGAGGAAAACCTACCACTAGAAAATCTGACTTCCTCAAGTGGAAAAGATTTTCAATGTAGTGTTACAAGAAGAATGTGAACTCCTATCATGTGGGTATATCTATTGTTCTGTCATACATGTGTGAGTTGCTCAAAAGTCGTCCAGCCTATTCCTGTATTAAAGCCTGCTTGTTGATGTTTTCTGCTTGCCTGTCTTTAAATCTACTGTTGCTCTCCAAAAGTGAGGTCATAAAGTTTTTAAAAGGCATCTATCACCTGAATCCTCCTAAGAAGGTTATTCTGCTTCCCTAGGATCTGAACTTTGTTCTGGAAAAACTTACTTTGTCACTATTTGAACCATCTGCTTCACCTGCAGTAAAATTTTGTACCTGGGTTCTGCTGGTCACTCTCACCTCAGCCAGAAGAGTTTTTGAATTGCAAGCCCCTGATGGTGATCCCACCCTTCTTTATCTTCCATAAGGGCATGGTTTCCTTAAGTGGTAACCTTTCCTTTATGCCCAAAAGGGTGAGTGAGCAGTCAGTGAGCCAGTCTATCCATTTGCCAAGCTTTTCCCCTAACCCACTGGAAAAGAGGTTAAAGGTTCCTCTACTTCCTGGTTGTACATAGGCCGCCAAGATTCTACCTGGAAAAAAAACAAAACAATTCAGAAAGACTAACTGTTTCCTTCTAGGAGGGTAAGTTAGGAAGTCCTTTTTCCTAACAACAGAATATTTACAACTCCATCTCCTTCTGTTATACCTCTCACAGTAAGACCCTACCAACTAGAGTTAAGACTCATTATAATAGAGCAGTCTCCTCTTCTGGTGCCTTCTTCAAAGGTATTGATTCCAGATCCCTCCTTGTGACTGCCATCTGAACTTCAATGCACCCTTTCACTGAGCATGACAGAGTAGATGCATTTACCATGTTTAGGACCTCCTTAGCTAGATCTGTTCTGTTAGGACTAGTAGACAGCGCTCATATCCCCAATCCTACTGTCTTCAGTAACTGTTAGCTGTGGTAATCACCCACACGTATTAAAAGGACTACAATAGGGATCTAAGGAAAGTCATAGTACACTTGTGTAAGAACTTACCATAACAGTAGCTGTCCTACTCATCCCTGCTACAGTTTTGCTTCCTTCCCTTCTTTTCTCATCTTTTCTGTGTTCCTGTGCTATCTGGACTGGGGTGGGCAGTTACCTTGCCACCCTGTCACCTGGACATGTTTTGTCTGTCTTGGCACACTCAGGCTTTCTCCGTGATCATCCTGGGCCAAAATAATCTGAGGATCTCATGCCTATACATCCACTTTTGTACCCCATACCTGCGGGCTGAGGTTACTTTGTGGATACAGGGTGCATCAAGAAGGTATTTTAGCTTTGGTACGTCAGCCAGATGTCGGGTTACCCTTCGCAAGATAAACCACAAGTACTGGAATACTCCAACAGTGATCAGTAGGACATTATGTTAGGGTAAGCTCTTAAACAACTGTACTATTTTAACTGTATTGAATTGAACTGGTCAGTAAATAAAAGTGTCAGAGCATGCATAACTGCAAAAATTGTTCTTATTTTTAAGTTTTGAGTCATTTGTCAGTCAGTGCAACAATGTTGTAGATTGCTAGGCTCACTGGGGAAATTTATTGCTTGAGGAATGTTTGAGATTGTTCAGTAGATACTTAGACACAGTTATTCTACACATTTCACTTTGATCAGGGAATTGTATTATTGGGTAGAAGCAGTCCAAAGAAGTACAGGCATACCTTCTTTTCTTCTCCCTTATGAAGTTTTGGCAACAACTGTGTTTAGTATGGATTGAGCCACCCATTTAGAGTCTTAGGTTGTGTAGTCTTTTATGTTCATCTGGGATGAACTTGCATATCAGCATGAAACAACTGTAAATGGAGTTTGCTATCAAGGCTTTCAAGAATTGCCTGAAATAGGATGTTGTACATATAGTTTGACTGTACAATAGTCATATGTTATTTAATTAGTGGAAGTATATCCTTACATTCCTGCAAAATAGCCATAAAGTTGTGGAGTTTGGCCCTTTTTCTTGAGAGACAAATAACCTCATAGCTTGTGAGATCCTGCTCATGTTGCTGGATCGTCCAAGTTGCATAGTTCATCTTGATTTTTAGTGCCAACTTGTGTAGAAGTTTTCCTTCACTAGGCTTCATTGCGGGGAATCCCTGAGAGTGATCATCTTTATTTCCCCTTTCACTGAGCAGATTTCTTTTTATTATGTTTCTTGTTCTCCTGTACCTGCTGGCCATCTAGCCTGCACCACCAGCACTGTCCTTTCATTTTCCACAAATGGAGCATGAGCAGTGTGTGGTGAGTCCATAAAATAGGCAGTCATGAGGGGTATTTTCCAGTTTCTAGCCTAAGCCTTCAGCCAGGGACTGATATTTGAGTCTGCTGCACCTTCTGCTATGGGTGTTTGTATTCTCCTAATGCCCTGTAAAGGCTGCCACAGCTTTACAGAGTCCGATACATATCTGCAGCCCATAAGGCTGCATACCCATTCAACTTTCTCTTTATTTAGGTGTTAACATTGCAGTGGAGCAGTCATGCTCTTACATGATGGCTGAGCCAGTGTCAGTCACTCATTCCCTTCCTGCCTTGCCCAGCTTCTCCAGTGCCCAAACCACTAATTGATATTGAGTCTTTTGTGTTGTAATCCAGCTTAATTCCTCTAAGCTATGGAGCCAGTGGCCATGCCAAAGTCTTGATTAATAATCATATTGTGGGATACTCTTTGTTTAAAAAAAAGTGTGGGATATTCTTTTGAGGGTGAAGGATTGTATTCTGCATGCCTTCCTGCTGGCAACTCTCATTCAAAGAGTGTTAAAAGCAAGAAACATACGATCTTCGTTCTTACTGGTACCCTTTTTTGTAGCTCATCCTTGGTTCTCCCTTTTACAAGGAATTATTTCACAGTTTGTATATCTGCCTGTTAGGGAGAGTCTGCTGTTCCTGTTAGCAAAACTGAGTACTTTGTCTCTTCCTCTTTCACAGTGTTTATCTCACAGTCTGTAAGCTAATATTTTGATTTATAGTGATTATTTATTTAGATCTTGTATGAAAGGCTTATTGTGTCTGTTATTCTGAGCATCTTTGTTCTGATTAAAACAGTTATTTTACATTAGGAAGATTTGTGGTGTAAACTCTTGTGGCTGTAGAGGATAACCAACAGCCTTCTAAGCTGGGAATTGCTGATGAAGGCTTATTGTGTCTGTTGCTCTAAGCATCTTTGTTCTGGTTTAAGCGCTTGGGTTCCAAACCAGTTATTTTACATTAGAAAGGTTTATGATATAAACTCATGTGGCTGGAGAGGATAGCCTACAGCCTTCTAAGCTGGGAGTTGCTGGTTAAAGACTTATTGTGTCTGTTATTCTGAAAGCATCTTAGTTCTGATTTAAGCACTTGGGCTCCAAACCAATTATTTTACATTAGGAAGGGTTGTGGTCTACACTCTTGTGGGAGGAGAGAGTAGCCTCCACCCTTCTGAACTGGGAATTGCTGGTTAAGGCTTATTGTGCCTGTTATTCTAAGTGTCTTTGTCCTAGTCTGTGGTCTGCACTTTTGTGGCATTACTGTCTAGACATATTTTTTTTAATTATTAGACCATTTAGCTTGCTCATAGCTGAGCATTGCTCATCAAGTTGCTTGTGTTATTGACTTGTACAATATTTAAGTATTCCTCACTGTTCCATAGTAGATCAGTGGCTATCGATATGCACTTCCAGATTTTCTGTGTGGCCAGTCTGATGAGTATTCTGTGGCATTGTAGGAATTGCCTCATGTACACTGACAACCCACTTATTCTTAATAAAACAGATAAAGTGTATTTATACCTCATGCATACACACTAACGCTTGAGGCAAAACTCTCTTGTACAACCAAAATTAGTCCTGTAGAGGTTGTCAATGACACTTATACCCCATCTAATGCACAGGGTAAATACCCTACACATAAAACTACTTGTGCTGAGACACTTACAGGTAACTTTCCTAAAATACTTAAGATCTCCTGCACAATATAATCAAAGAAAGGGTCCTCAGCCATCACATAAACACTCTGTTAAAACACCAACCCACAGCTACACATAGTAACACTGTGTCCAGTGCCAACACTGCTAAGCCCTTAAGGCAAACCAGCACACAGCCAGATTTCCTGATCATTGGTGATTCTGTTGTGAAGCACACAGATGTTCCCCTTGCCAGACTGAGTAAGGAGAGAGTCACGGTTAACTGCCTTTCTGGAGCTAGGATCCATCAAGTCACATAGGCACTCTAGTCATTGTACCACAGGTACCAGCGTGACTCTGTCATAGTCTGTGTGTGTGTTAATGACCTGAGACGTTCCTGCCTCGACTATATGAAGCGAGACATGGTTGAGCTCGCTGACTGTGTCTCAGGCTGGTGCGAGCCTAGCACTGAGCAGCTTGCTGACTTCTCCAAGGATGATGCCACATTACCAACAGAAATTGATTGATTTTAACAACTGGCTTAGCTTCTGGTGTCAGTCCAGGTGGGTGGGTACAGTATTTGAGAGCCTTGGGAGGACATGGTTGACAGACCACACTGCTTTGCCAGGGATGGTCTGCACTTATCCCCTCTAGGCTTTCAGATATTGGCAAAGACCTTTTCAACCACCATAGTGCCTCATTTTAGGCAATGCCAAACTGATAAACCTACTGACTTAACTGAACCTATGAAGGAATATCTGAAGGTGGCTTAATGCTAGAAGTCTTAACAAGAAGCTCCACTCCTTGCAAGCCTTCCTCTCCCTGGAGAGTGTAGACATCCGTGTAGTAATGGAGACATGTTTTAAAGATGCTGAGGGTACCCCAACAATGCACGTTTATAATGCATTTCACACCTTTAAACCAGCTACTGCACAGGAGTTAACTAAAGGTAGAGGAATGTCAGTCTGTATTAAGACTAATCTTACATCCAGACTAGTTAAAGTTTATGACCCACTGGAACTCACACATGTGCAACTCACCATAAACAGGGTGCTGTACCATATCCTTGCAACATATAGGTCCTCTACATGTCCCAGGAAACCCACACTGCCTTTCTCAGTGTACTAGAGTCCCTCACTGTTCAACCCAGTATGTTATTCATGGCAGATCTCAACTACCTCTCTGCAGATTGGGAATCCTACACCACTTCTAATGCACAAGCCCAGTGATTCCTAAACTTTGTTAATACCAACATTCTGGAACAGCTGGTCCATTCTCCTACCAGGAGTGCAAACATCGTTGACCCTTGTACTCACACACATTTGTGTGTGTGTGGGGGGGGGCAATGTTCCTCACCCAATGTAATATCTTCACTCGTCAGATCTGACCACAAGGCAATATTACGTGAAATAAAAATTAAATCTGGGGATCTAGCAAAACCAAAAACCACTAGGAACTATTCCAAGGCTAACCTCTGCCTACTAAGCAACACGGCTAAATTCCAAGCTCCCCCAAACCAGTAAACACCATAGAATACACAAGATATTTACAAATCTCTGTGCACCCATATTGATAGCTGTATAGACCAGGTTGTGCCCAGTCATATTAAGAATAAGACAAACGCAAAAGATAAGCCACCCTGGTGGAATCACACTATCAGCTGGTTATTCAACAACAACAACAACAACAAAATTTTGGTGAAGCATAGGGGGATCAAAGCTATACATACCAAAAGCCCCCTGACCAATCCCAATCTAAACAGGCAGCTAAGAGGGTTAGAGGCTAAATTTGAAATAAAAATAGCTTCTCATGCAAAGGACAACCACAAAGCTTTTTACAGCTATGTCTGTAATCTCAGAGGAAATGTACAACAATGTGCAGAAATTATTGTAAATGGCATCACCCACATTGAACCAGGGGCCATTGCCAACTTTTTGGCTGATAGGTTCAGCTCAAATCCCCCCCCCCCCGACAGTCCAATGGAAATGCTACATAACACAATCCCCCCAACCATTACTAGAGAAGAACAGGTCATTATGCACTTTCCAGGGCCAAAACACTGCATCAGTGGGCCCTGATAACATCCCGAGAAGTGTAATAAATAGCATGAAACACGACCTCTCTGGTCCACTTGAATCACTTTTCAACTGGAGCCTTCATTCAGGTTTAGTGTCCAAAGAATGGAAGATGGCTACAGTCATTCCCTTGCACAAAGGAGGTCTAACCATTAATCTGGTAACTGCAGGCCCATAAATCTTTACCAGCTTCATATGTAAGGTCATGGAATGAATCATCATGGACATGATAAATGAGGACATAGGTAACCTGCATGTGTTGGGACCCATCACAGTTCGGCTTTGTTAAAAGAAGGTCATGCCAATTAAATCTGGTGGATTTTTTGATAGGGTCACCAAAGCACTGGATGAAGGTAAGACTGTGCACACTGCTTACCTCAACCTGGCCAAGGCTTTTGATACAATATCCCACTCAGGCATTATAGGCAAGCTCAATAATTTAGGTAGAAACCCCTTTATCACCCATTTGATAGCAAACTGGTCAATGATAGGACCCAGGAGGTCAAGATAGCAGAGTCCACCTCCAGCAATAGGCCAGTCACTAACAGAGTCCCCCAGGGCTTGGTATTGGTTTTGTTCCTTTTTGGCATCTGTTTCTCAGAAATGGAAGCAAATGTTGAAGGTTTATGGCTAACTAAGTCTGCAGATGATTGCAAGCTGGGGGTTATCATCAACTCCCCTGCAAACACTAGCATTCTTCAAGAAGGTATCTCTGACTAATAAATGGTGCCAAAATTACGGTCTTAAACTCAGTGCTAAGGAATGCATAATTGTACTATTTGGGAAATAAACCATTCCGGCTAATTACCATGTTGATAATACATCCCTAAAAGTTGACCCAGTGGTGAGGGATCTGGGTGCGCACATAGACAGTAGCCTTACCTTTAACCACTATGTGGCCACAGTGGGGAGGAAATCCTTTCATGTTACACAATTTATAAGTAAGAACATGGCATCTAGGTTCAAAGAGGTCATTATTCTACTATACTTTGCCCTTATCGGACCAGTCATAGAGTACAGTGCTCCCTTTGGAATGCACCTGACCAGGGATATGCAGCAAATAGAGCAACCTCAGAGGTTTCTTACAAAAAGAATACATGGCATAACAACCCTGCCTTTTGCAGAGTGCCTTAAAGCCCTTTCTGTTTACTCATTTTCCTATAGATTGCAGTGGGATGATCTATGCTTGGCTTACAAAGCATCTGAAAACCCCACACTTATGAATCTCCTACATATTCTTAAGTCAAAGAGCGCCAGGAATATAAAGTCTAGGTACCTGAATTTTGTTTGTGACGTAAACAGAACATGCTGGAGAGACTGCTCGTCCTATGGAACATGCTTCCCATCTATGTGAAGTTGAGTTTGTCTGTTATCCAGTTTAAGCACAACCTAGACAACTTAATGGGGGATAAGAAATTTACACCGGGCCTGGTACCCGCATCCCTTATGGTCAGAGGTAGGTTATAAATGCCTAGGCCTCAATATCCTGTTTGGATACAGGACATCCTTATTCTTGTGGGAAGACTTGGCTAGGCTTAGAATGGCCCCTTGTGTTGTTAGCCTAGTAACAATCTATGAATCGATAAATTCAGAAACCTGTCTTTCTGAACCTGCACACGCTTAAATTGGCATGGTTTACTGCTTTGTTTCAGTCAAAGTGCTCATAACCCTTTTATCTGCATATATCTAAAAACCTAGATTATTTAACTAATTTGTTTATTATGCAGCTGTCGTATAGGAATGAGGTGCATTGATCTGCCATGTCAGCTTGTCTCCCTTGGGTCTGTACAACTGTTTCCTGTCATGAAATTTTAGTTATTCCTGAAGAGAGTATTTCATTTTTACTGACACCCACCCACACACACTGATGTTTTGGTGCTTCCTTGATATTTGAGTTTTGTACCAAAAAGGTTGGCAAATGCCCCTTCTCCTTTCAGCTGGCATTTACTGTTCCTTGAAATATTTTGGCTTAAAAAATACTGTTAACAGGCACCTCAACTTGGAGAACTTAACAGTTCAAGCTTTAATGAGCTCACAGTTCTACCTTTTATTTAATAAAAGCAGGGTTCCATTGTCCACTATTACTTATGTAATGTTGGAGGTTATGTAATGTTTTACAGATGATCAGTAATCAAAAGATGCAGCTGTAATTGTTCTTCTTTTATCCCAGAATCCTGGTAAGAGGATGTTGCGTTACACAGATTCTCAAAAGCAGTGTTGGGATTCTATTTGTAGAAATTCAATGGCTCTTTGTTTCCTCTTCTGTATACTTGCACTAGAGTTTGTTACCACTCCATGAGTAATCCCATTAATTACACAGTGTTTGTGAAATAAGTAGTGACCTGACTACACTTTCACAATTTTCCAAGTATTATAAGCTGAAGTACCCTTCTAAGGTAAAAAGGCATTTTGATACACCAGTTTTAGGATGTGCTAGAGGGGGCCTGTGCCTTTTTTGGATTGCTTAGCCTGGTATTCTAGTCAGATATTGTGATTTTTCCCAAAAACAAAGTTAAGAATGAGGTATTCTTCCCACCACCCCTTTTGGTTCCTTGCCTTTCTTTCCTGTTGTGTTGATTGGATGAAGGCAGGCATCACTGTAGACATCTGAAGAGTAAAGGAGAGGGTGATGAAAACAATGGGATAACATTTAATTCTGTCCTGGAGAAGGCTGCAGGATCAAACTGCAAGGGATTTAGGGTGGCATGCTTAAGTAAATGGATTGATATACTTATGGAGGAAACAAGCTGGAGGGAACCCACAACATTTTTTAGCCAGGATTGTTGAATAGAAAACATCCAGGAAGCTTTGGAACAAAAAGAACAAGTACTGACTAAGTCGTGGAAAATGGAGCAATTACTAGATATTGAACAGACTAGAATCTGTGTAGACAACGATTATTTTTTGGCAGTGACACAACATAGAAACGATTTTGTCTCTGCCGTCAGTCATTGCATACAGAGGGGATTGAAATGTCAACTGGTATATCCAGCAGTATTACTTGTTCGCTGTCCTGAGGGCATGAACCCATATAATGAGCTGATACTCCTTATATGGATATGCAAACAAGAAGGGAGTGATTTTACAGAATGCAGAGGGTCAACATAAGGGAAATGTAAGACCCAGAGACTCCAAAAAAACACTTAGGAAGATCCTCAGTTAAGCTTTTTCCAATGTTTGAATGAAGGGTTTTGGAGATTCAGTGCTTAGTGCATGCAAGAAGCCCTTCATTCTTTTGGAGTTGTGTTGCTATAGACAGTGATCTTAATCAGGAAGCGTAGGCTTGCAAAATGGATAGGCTGTCCTGTTGACTTTCTGACTTGAACATGAGAATAAACCGAAATGGTTTAAGACTACCAGGATGGGCTCTGTTTTTCTGATAAATGTGAATTGCAGCTAGTAGGTATGCTATAGTTAAAAGAGGTTGCTTACTTATTGTTTCAGTGGGATAGTGTGAGCATACTTATGGGGAACATACTAGACGCTAATCATTTTATTGTTCTGTATTTGTATATTCTGGCAATGTCTTACAAGTGTTGGGGACGGGGCATTTTATAAAGAGTGCAGCAACAGAATCCAGCTATAGTCTGCTACCATTTGAATATAACTTTATTTCTAAGTGGTATATTTCCTTATTCAAGAAATTCTGTGGCTGTTACTTACTAGTAAAAACAGGTAGAATGAGCACTGTGGAATAAAGCTTGCAGAGAGTGGGCGGAGTGGCATGGCATAAAGGGGTGACCCAGTACAGTGCCACTGGACATCAATGACCAGTAAGGAGCAACATAAAGATAGGGTAACTCAAAAACAGGAGACATGCATATGGCTAAGTGTTACTGATGGAGTTGAGAAAATGAAACCGGAGATATAAGAGGGGGAAAAAAAGTGACAATTGTTGCAGGGAAGGAGTAATTACCACAGTGCTGGTACTGTCACTGGAGGCTTTCTTAAGGCAAATGAAGAACAATAAGTTGGCTTCATGACAAAAGAGAAAATAAAATAAGAATTACCATGCTGGTATGGTGGCACGAGCAGGGGAGACAACAAGGCTTGCCAATATGAGTAAATTTTCCAGGTATGAAACCAGGCAGTGGACAAACATGTTATATAATTTTGTTTTATCAAGAGTCTGAGATGCATACTGGTAAGGGATCCAATCTGAGAGCAGTAGTTTGAGACCTAGGAGTAAAACAAGTCAAGAGAATCTGAGATGAGGCAGATGCCATGAATACATGCTGTAAAACACAGATATGCAATGCGACAATTCGAGAAGATAGGGAAGGAGGAGATGCAGAAATAAGGGAACTTAAAATGGGGGGAGGGTAAAGGGCAGGAAACTAATCTAATATTACAGTGACTGGACTACAGATAATGTCATGGAACATGAGCGGGTTATTGAATTAACATAAAAAAAGAACTGCTACTTGGATACATATTCAGAAGCCACAGGAGCCTCTTCTGAAAGAAGTAGTATATGTAAAACTAATTAAGAAGAGTTAAAGGGGCAGGATTAGCTGCACAGTGGGAGAGAGAAATGTGAGTATTAATTGTAGTGTAAAGAAGTACAGGTATTACTGTGGAGGAATATAAAGCTGATGTGACAAGGAGGTGTATAATGATAAGACGTTACTGAGGTAAGTGAGGAGTTAACACTGTTAATATTTATTTTTCACCCAAAACAAAGATAGAGGTAATCACACACATCCTAGAAGAAATACATTTTCTGCAAGGAATATTAATAATTATAGAAAATTGGAATTTGATATACAACAAAGATTTTGCAGGAAGAGGCTAGATATTTAGAAAGAAAAACAATGATGTTGATACTATGAAGGACAGGCCATCCCAAGGAAAATATAACCATTATGAATAAAAACACAAAAATTGAGCAAGGGTGGATTGGTTTTATATCATGATGGCTTACTCTTAGGGGTTGTAAGTGTCCATACTTCTCCATTAGCCATATCTGATAATGCACTGATATTATTGAACCTCAAGAAAGGTACCCGGAAAAGGAAAGTGAGATACTGGTGCCTCGCCACATACCTTATGAAAAAACAGGAGTTCCAGAATTTGGAAGCAAGAAGTGTAAAGCTATTAGGTGACTCCAATTAATATAAGGGAAAAACAGTATTAGTCTTGGCAAAGTTAAAAGAGAAACTTAAAACATTAGTTTCTGCAACAGAGACAGAGGAATGGGATAGAACACACAGGGATTGCTTAGAATGGCATAAAAATCATAAGATCTGTAAAAAAAAACAAAAAAAAAAACACTGAGACATATGTTGAATGGGGCAAGAAAAGCAGATGTTCTTCGTGTTTCACTGTTGCAGTCATTACATTTGGATTATCTGCCTGCAGGTAGCCCTCAGCTAGCCCGAATGTCAAAGTCTTGGATTCCTACGTCGGATGCTGTCTCCTCTTCCATGACATCATGGAAAACATGCAACCGATGCCCTTACATCAGTCTTTCTTGCTGCGTGGTGCCCGAAGCAGAAGCAGTTTGTAAGTGCTGGTCAGCTGACTCCTGAAATTTTAGTTTTTGAGTTTCAGAACCAAAGTCTTCAAAAAAAGCTAAGTACCCCATCGGGGATCCTTTTTCTTCCTCTTAACTGATGTCAGTAAAATTAGCAATTGTATTACCTGTGGAAAGCAAATACCTCATAAAGATTTTCATTCGTACTGCATTCCTTGCTTAGGCCCAGACCACGATGTCCCTCGCTGTCGGTTTTGTGCCTTATTCAACCCCCGGACTATTCGTCGTCAGTTTCGTTTTGCTGCAAATTGTTTTGGTACTTAGTTTAACTATCCAGACATGGCTTTAGTAAGCCATCCGACTACCGACCTTCTGAAAAAATGTAAAGATAAAGACAGAGACAGACCGCATAGGTCCAAAGCTGCCAGTGACGCTTCCGTTAAGCTAGTCGTCAGTTCGCCGGTCCTCAGTGAGGCACTTTCGCAGGCCCTGATACCCGCTACTTCAGATTCACAGGCCTCTACTGAGACCCATTCAGAGTCCGGTATGCTGCAAGATGCTTCTTCGACTATGGAACCTGCGAATGTCTCTACCTTGGCTGGAGCTGCTGTGCAGGCACCGGCTTCTGAGGGTCTATTCAGGCCTACTGACTTTCATTTCAAACCGAAGCCATCTTCTTCTTCAAGCCCTTAAACTCGACCCAAGCCTAGAAAACCAACGTCCAAACCGCATGGTCAGGCCCATATGCCTAAAAAACAAATGATAAGAATGGCTGAAGACCTTATTACTTTAATTAGGGGAAGCCAGCCTTCAACCTCTAAGAGACATAGAACTGATTTTCCTTCTGATTCTTCTGATCAGGATTCTGAAATTTCTGTTTCTTCTGATTACCAGGATTTGCCCTTATCTACCTATGAGGATTCTGATGCAGAGGATTCCATTCCCTCTGCTTCCTCTCCAGAAGATTTTTCTTTTGGTGAAACCTTGCACACTCTTAGGGAGCATTTCCGTTGGGAAGGCCAGGATTACTCTGACTCCAAAAAAAGGCTTAGGGAATTCTTACTCCTCCCTCAACACAGGCCTTTAGCTGTCCCTCCTCTTCTGGACATTGTAGATGATGCCTTCTTGGAATCTGGACATTGTAGATGATGCCTTCTTGGAATCTAGCCTGGCCCCAGGCACTTTACCTCCAGCTCCCAGGAAGCCTGACTGGTATTACAGAGTACCTGACTCTCATAAGTTCCACTTCAAGAGTCGTCCTGCAGACTCAGAGACCATTTCCCAAGGACCTAAAGGCATTAAGACTACTACTACTGCCAAAAACCCTCCCCCCTCTGATAGAGATTCCAGGGCCTTGGACAGATGGGGTAAAAAGGTATACACTTCCGCTACTTTGGCCATTAGGGCCTTAAACTGCCAGTTTCATATGTTAAAGTATCACCAGCATATTATGGGACTACATAAACAGAAAATGATGTTGATTCTTTTTTTTTCAATAATTCTTTATTATTTTTATAATTGTTCATACACACATTTGAGCTTAATATACACAGGTAGTTTCCAAACAGTATTACAAAAAAAAAAAAAAACAATCCTAGAACATATATACATTATATACATGAATGCTTTCATTTTAACACAAGAAAAGACATTTGAAGAGTCTAGACAATAAGTATTATCACTTATAATAATTTGATCACTCTTAAAGTTTACTTTATAGTACTAGTATCTAAGGGTTATCCTTGGTTCCACACATTAAGCCAATATAATGTTGAAAATTTGTTCCCAGATTTTCCAATTATTAATATGTTTGGTATGATCAGTAATTAGAAACTTGTGGGCTAGTATGTGTTTTATCGCTAGAATCTTGAAGTTGTCCCATGAAGTTTGTGATGGATTCAACCAATTAGTTGCTATATAGAGTTTCATTAACAAAAAGATATTCATAAGTATACTCATTTGGGATCTAGTTAGATTATTTGGGGGAATATGTAATATAGTAAATTCCCAGGAAAGCGTGGAAGTTTGATAACCCACCTTCTGCAATTGTAGTTTCAAGGAATTCCATAGTTTATATATACACTTACAGCTCCAGAACATATGAAGGAGATCTGCCATTTCATTTTTACAGTATGGGCATTTAGGAGAGTTTTTAGAGTTAAATTTATGCAAGCTAAGACGCGTATAATAAGCGTTATTAAAAATCATCAGTTAAGTAAAACTTAACTTTTGGAGGGAAATTGATTTGCTAGTTAAATTGGTTGCTTTTAATATTTTACTATTTTCAATCAAAGGTATTTTTTCTTGCCAATAATTTGATAAAAGGACTTGATCTTGATATTTAATTTCTTTTATTAGTTTATATGCAGATGTTACATATTTATTCTTTAGTAGGAGGGCTTGCCATAAATTTGTACATTTCGTTAAATCCTCTTCATTAATTTTTAAATCTTTAAAATAACTTGTAGATAAATCTTTGATCTGTCTCAATATTATTAAGTATGATTTGGGAAGGTTCCATTGCTGTCTTACTTCATGAGGCGAGTCTTCAAATAAGGGTATATATCCCGTAACGTTAAATTAATAAGTGGGAAGTTTTTTAGGTCGATCAATTGATTATTAATTTTCAGGTTTGGATTCCTATGAAAAGGTTGTAAAAGGTTGTAAAATCATAAGGTGTTGGGTAAGATTTAATGAGGTGAAGAGATTTTGTAATAATGTGATATATATTTTAATATGCTCCATTAAAGCCAGTGATTTCAACATATCTTTCCTTAGAAAAGGTAATGATTTAGGATTAATTTTCAGACTCTCTACATATTTATAATTCAATTTTAACCAGTTCGGGGACCAATTCTTGCTATGTGTATCATAATTAACAATTCTTAAAATTCTACTGGCATTTACAATTAAGTAATATTTTTCAAAATTGGGTAATTCTAAACCCCCTCTGTCTTTTGGGGTCATCAATTTATCGTATGAAATTCTAGTTTTCCTTGGTTCCCAAATAAATTTAGCAGCTTCCGTGTGGATTTGTTTAAAGAACTTCTTCGGGATTAAAACCTGAGCAGATCTTAAGATATATAATAATCTGGGTAATACGTTCATTTGAATAATTGAAACCTTTGCTAACGGTGGTAATTTTAGTTTATTCCATCTCCTTAGGTCAGATAAAATGTGATCCCAAATTAATTTGACATTATTAATATAAAAGTCCTTATTATCTGTAGAAAAAGTGATACCTAAATATTTAATCTTTTCTTCCGATTTTACTTGCCCTACCAATGGTAAAAGCGAAAAGGGTTTCGGAGTTTTTAATGGAAATATCTTTGTTTTTGTAAGGTTTATTTTATAGTTAGATATTACTGCAAAGTTTTCAACAGCTGTTAATGATTTCTTGGTATCTGTAACTGGAGTTGTACAATATACATTAAGATCATCTGCAAAAGCTGCCATAGAAATCTTGGTACCATGAAGTATTGGGGCATTATGATATACATTTTGTTTAATATGTAAAAATAAAGGTTCCAAATATAAATTAAATAATAAAGGGGATAGAGGACAACCTTGCCGGGTTCCATTTTTAATTTGTATTCTTTTGGAGAAAATCTTGTTGATATATAAGGTAGTTTATGGATTATTATATAATAATTGTAATGTCTTGATAAATTCTTGCGGTATGTTAAAAAACAGTAAAATATGGAATAAAAATTTTATGTTCACTCTGTCAAAGGCTTTTTGTGCATCAATAATGAGTGCATACAAATTTAAATTCTTTAGATTGGCATAAGAAATTAACATATGCAGAGTTAAAGTATTGTCACTAGTTTGCCTAGAAGTTAAAAAACCCATTTGTTCATTTGAAATTATTAACTTCATTATTTTCTTCAGTCTGTTAGCTAAAATAGTAGTCATAATTTTAGTATCGATATTTAAGAGTGAAATAGGTCTATAATTGTCCGGGTTTTGGTGATCCGAATTTTCCTTGAGTATTAAAATAGTTTTGGATGCATTAAAATGAGGGTTGTTAATTTTATTGTTAATAATATAGTTAAAAGAATATGCTAGTATTTTAACAATCGTATCACTAAATGTTTTGTAAAACTCAGAAGTAAGACCATCTGGACCCGGCGCTTTATGTGATTTCAACTTATTAATTGTTTTTGATATTTCTTCAGTGGAAATTGGTTTGGTTAAATCTTTATGCAAATTGTCTTTTAATTTCGGAAAATTAATTTTTAGAAAATGATGTTGATTTTTGACTGTGCTGAAAATAAAGAATTACAGGATTTAATGCATTCTGCTGAACAAGTTGGTAAACATAGTTTGCGATGTGGTTTTGACTCTTTAGAAGCATCTTGCAGGGCTGCTGTCACTGGGTCTGTACTTAGAAGGCATGCTTGGCTTAAGGAGCAAAATTTGCCAGATCATGTTAAAGCTAAATTACTGGATGCTCCCTTAAACCAAGACCACCAGTTTGGCAACAAAGCAGAATAAGTCCTTTAAAAGATGGAGAAAAAAGTTAAATCTGTGCAAACTGTTAACGATTTCCTGCAAGTACAGCCTCCTAGATTTAGCAGGCATTGGCCTTCTAAGAATTGGTCCTTTCCTGTTCCTTCCAGGCCTTCTCAGTCCAAACCCAGGAACAGCAGACCACCTAGGCTACAGTCTCAAGGTACTCACAGGCCTAAGTAGTGGGGGGCTCCCACTTCCAAAGCTGGAAGTAGTAAGACACCCCCCTATGGAAAAATGTCACAGTGACTTAACCTTAAACCTTCCAAGCCCTGCTCAACTGCCTGCTCCCTTAGGGGGAAAGATTGCCCTCAATGCAAAAAACTGGGAACTCATTACCCAGGACAAATGGGCTTTTAAATATAGTTTTCCAAGGATACAGATTCCACTTCCACACCTTACCAGCCCCAAACGGTTGGCCAGACCTACCCCCAAATCAGTGGACAGAGGCTCAACAGCAGGTTCTCTCTCTTCTAAGTATCAGAGCTATTCAGCCTGTCCCAACAGAAGAAAGGGGACAAGGTTTTTACTCAAGACTTTTCCTGGTACCCAGAAAAGACAGCTTCTGGCATCCTATCCTGGACCTCTCCATTCTAAACACCTTTTTGGTAATCCCAAAATTCAAAATGCTAACACTTCAACAGCTGCTTCCTGTGCTAGGCAAAGATGCTTGGTTGGCAACCATAGACTTAAAGGAAGCTTACCTGCACATTCCAATAAGGGAATCTTGCAGGAAATACCTACGGTTCAGAGCAGGCTCCATGCACTATCAGTTCTCTGCACTTCCCTTTGGCTTATCTACTGCGCCCAGGGTATTCACAAAGTGTCTAGCTCCAGTCATTGTGTTTTGCAGGCAAAGAAATATTCAAATAGACCCATACCTGGACGATTGTCTAATTCAGGCAGAAAGCCAGGACATGCTACTAAAACATCTGGCATTTGTAAAGAAACTTTTAACCTCACTAGGGTACACCATAAACAAAAAGAAATCTCATCTAGTACCCTGCCAACAAACTGTATTCCTGGGAGCAAGCTTGAACACAACTTCCCAGATGGCTTACCTCACACCAGAGAAACAAGTTTATTTGACAGCCTACTTCAAACTACTGGCCACAAAGACCCATCTATCTGCAAGGAAAATCCTGCAAGCCCTGGGGTTCATGGCCTCTTGCATTCTACTAATTCCATATGCAAGACTGCATCTGAGGAAACTGCAATGGTATCTAAAAAGCCAATGGTGTCAACATTCTCAGGACCTGGAATCAATGATTGCTATCATTCCTTGCATAAAGACAGAGTTCATTTGGTGAGCAGAGGCCTGCTACCACAACAAGGGGCTCCCATTCACTCTACCCCTGCCACCCAAACCCTAACAACAGACGCATCAGACTATGCATGGGGGGCTCACTTGGCAGGGCAGTGCATTCAGGGCAAATGGAACCAGAGTCAGATGCACCTGCATATCAGTCAAAAAGAAATGTTAGCTGTACAGAATTTCCTGACAGCCTTCAAGGACCACATTCTTCCAGGACAGTTATTGGTAAAGACAGACAATACCGCTGTTATGTGGTACATAAACAAGCAGGGAGGAACCCACTAGTACCCGCTCTGCAGATTAGCCATGGCACTGTGGAACACAGACTTGAGCTACCAAGTGCACCTTCAAGCTCAGTTCCTGCCAGGCAAGCTAAATTCACTGGCAGACAACCTAAGCAGAAATCTCATGGACCCACACGAGTGGAAACTGGAACCAAAGATATTCAACCTTTTGAGAAACAAATGGGGGAATCCGGACATAGACCTGTTTGCCTCCCCTCAGAACTACCAATTGGACAAATTCTGCACAAGGACTTCCCACAGTCAAGCTTGGAAATTGGATGCCCTGTCCTTCACCTGGGAAAGCCTCTGTTTATGCCTTTCACCCTCTGCTTCTCCTCTCGAAAGTCCTGCTAAAGATCAAACAGGGCAAACCAAGGACAATACTGATTGCACCAGACTGGCCACACCAACATTGGTACCCCCTCTTGTGCAGTATGTCACTGCTGGAGCCATGGCACCTGCCTCAGACCCCTTCCCTGCTGTTCCAGGAGGAGGGCCAGATTCTGGACTCTCAACTTCAAACCTTGAACCTTGCAGCCTGGCTAATTCCTTGAGCTCTCCAATAACATCCCTCAGTAAGCAGGTGCTAGATGTCATTCTGGAGACATCGAGTCCTAGTACTAGAAACTCCTATGCTGAAAAGTAAAAAAAGATAACTGTTCCTGGAGCCAGACTCAGGGGAATGGCACAACGGTGCCCAGCTTTACTGCATATTCTTCAGTACTTAACAGAGATGCTCCACAAGGGCCTTTCCTTCTCTTCAATTAAAGTTCATGACTCTGCCATTTCAGCCCATTATAACACTGAACCCACCCCTCTTGTCTCACCCCCTGCTAAAGCAATTCTTCAGAGGGGCCAGAAATTTAAGATCACCCAGGAGAGACCCTACTCCAGCCTGGGACCTTAACTTTGTATTGGAAAAGCTCACTCTACCTTTTTTGAGCCAGCTGAAACTGCAGAGCTGAAATTCCTTTCTTGGAAAACAGCCTTCCTTCCAGCCATCACTTCAGCAAGAAGATTGTCTGAACTACAGGCCCTCATCACAGTGGAGCCATTCATCATCTTCCATGCAGACAGGGTGTCCCTCAGGACCAGTCCTTCCTTTATGCCCAAGGTGGTGTCTAGTGTGGCCCTTAATCTGTCCATTCATTTGCCTAATTTTTTTCCCAAATCCACAAAACAAAGGAGAATGAATACTGCACTCTCTGGACATGCACAGGCAACTTTGATTCTATTTGGACAGGACCAAGCCTATCAGAAAATCTGAACAGCTGCTAGTTGGCTTTGCTGCAGGAACAGAGGGGAAGGCCATTTCAAAGCAAGCCATTTCTAAGTGGATAGCCCATTGCATTCATTTCTGCTATAAGCACCATGGAAAACCTACCCCACAGGGGATAAGATCCCATTCCACCAGGGCTGCATCTACCTCTACAGCCTTTCTCAGAGGTGTCCCTACCAGGGACATCCTAGAAGCTGCTACCTGGAGCTCTGTACATACCTTCACCAAGCATTACCACATGCCTATTTTTTCTAAATCCAGAGCTGGTTTTGCCACTGCAGTTTTACAGGGCTTAATGGATGGTCCTAATGCTCTCTAACTTCCTTAGCTTTAGGAATCAACCCAAATGTAATGACTGCAACAGTGAAACATGAAGAACATAGTACAGTCGTGTACACTTACCATAAATGTAGAAGTTCGAGTGCATTCACTGTTGCAGTCCTGGTTACCTTCCCTCCAGCCCCCTGACTTCTCTTGGCTATACATTTCTTCTTGTTTAGTGTGTTTCAGCTTTCTGGTGTATTTGCTTTTTGTTGGAGGTGTAACCTAACATATCATTGTTTTCCATTATGGGGGCACCTGACATCTGGGGCAAGAAAAACTGATGTAATGGCATCGGCTGCATGTTTTATACCCCTGACAGCCTGACATCATGGAGGAAGAGACAGTATCCGATGCAGGAATCCAATACTTTGATATTCAGGCCGGGTGAGGGCTACCTGCAGGCAGATAACTCAAATGTAATGACTGCAACAGTGAATACACTCGGACATCTACATTTATGGTAAGTGTACACAACTGTACTTTACGAGGAAACCTCTGGGTATATCTAGACAATCCTTGTGAGTACAGGAGGGTGCCAGAGAAACAGTTTTTTGATGTTAACCCAAAGAACATAGAATTGCTAGCCCAAGCACTTGCAACACAGAAAGTGCAGAACCTAATTCTGAAAGTGAGGGATAGCAATACAGGAAGAATGGTAACAGATCCTTTCGAAATATTGGTAGTTTTTAGAGCATACTCTACAGTCCTGTCCTTGGGAGATGAAGAGGGAAAGGAACATGATAGGGCAATAGAAGACTTCTTGCTGGGAATAGGCTTACCTAGTTTGATGGAGTCAGAAGGGAAGAAATGGTAAGAGATCAGTAGAGTGGTTAGGAAATGGACATTAAATCAGAAAGCCACTGTAAAGACTACTGGGATAGATGGATGGATGGAATACCTATAGAGTTCTGGAAACGGGGATGCAACAATGCTAGAGGTTTGGCACAGGCTGTTCAATAATATCTTAAATGGGGGTATGATCTGAAAATTGTGGAACATAGCAGTAATGGTAATTATTAGAAAGGAAGGGAAAGAACGTATGGACCCAGGATATTATAGCTGTCCAGCACAAACTGCCCCTTGTAAACCCTTGTTGAACTTAAATGAGCTTAAACTAAATGCTGACAGGAGTGGTAGTGTCACTTTTGACCAACATCTCCTGTTATCATATTGGGTAGGTGCATACACACTACTATGACATGAAAATGTGTTCTGTGACCTAAAAACTTAATTTGGTGGAAAGCCATGGAAAGAATTATGGAAATGATTAACAGTGACATAGGAAACCATCAGCCACTGGAAACAACACAGTTTGGTTTTGTAGAAAACAAGCCATGCCTACTGAACCTAGTGGACGACTTTGAGAAGGTCACCAAGGCAAAATAGTGCATTCAGCGTACCTTGACCTAGCTAAGGCATTTCATATAGTGCCTGAGTGGGTATAGTAAATAAATCCATGCAGTTGGGCATAAACCCCTGTGTAACTTGCTGGATAGCCAGCTGGCTGACTGACAGGACTTAAGAAACTAGGATTGGAGAGACCACCTCTGCAAAGAGGCTGATCACCAGAGGGTGTCCCCCAGGGTTCTGTGGTGGGTCTGCTCATCTTTTGTCATCTATTGTTCAGAAGTCAAGGCCAATCTCAAGGGCCCACTGGCTTACCAAGTTTGCAAATGATTGTAAGCTTGGAGCAATCACAGCCCCCTCCCCCCCAAAGATACTCAAAATGTTACTGGAAGGTCTAACAAAAACAAGTGACTTGTACCAAAGCTACGGCTTAAAACTCAATGCCGAGAAATGCATAATAGTACCTTTTGGGAAGTCAGCCAGGCAGAGAAACTACCTCATTGATAAAATACCCCTAAAAGTAGATGTAATAGTTAGGGATGTGGGAATTGTTGTAGATGGTAACCTAGCTTTCGACCAGCATGTGTCTAAGGTTGTAAGAAAGTCATTCTATGTTGCTCATCTTATAAGTAAAGGCTTGATGTCTAGATCCAGGGAAACCATCATACCACTGTACACAACCATCATCAGATCCACTGATAAGTACAACTCCCCCTTCCTGCATGTACCTGACCAGGCACGTGCAACAACTGGAATGTCCACAGAGGCTCGTGACAAAAAGAATACAGGGCATAAACAGTGTCCTATGCAGATTGCCTCAAAGCTCTCTCTCTCTACTCTGTTTTCTACAGACTGCTGAGAGGAAATGTATGCTTGGCATACAGAGCATCCTTGAATTTTGTTCTGATGGACATTTTGCAAATTCATAAAATGAACAGCACCAGAACTACTGGATCTAAGGATTTAAACTTTGCCTGCAACTTAAATAGGGCATGTTGGAGGGACAGGTACATATGTCTGAGAATCCCCATTCTCTGGAAAACACCTTTCCATTCATGTGAAGCAGAGCCCTTCCCTAACGCTATTCAAATGCAACCTGGACCGGTCCTTGGAAAGTAGTTGTCATTTCGGGGATGAATTTCCTGTTCTGGCTGCTCAGAGGTTGCCATTACATCATGTCCTAACTAACATAGACCCCTTAAAACTACCTCTAAGGCACAGTAAGTCACTCGATACATTTGGGTTGCATGAGTAGGCTTATAAAGGCCCCAGTGGTTGTGAGCTTAGTATATACCTTTGAACCTGTGCTAGGCCCATCTCGATATTAAGCCATAATTACGAGATCTTTATAGCCATATTGGCAAAATGACTGACCGAAAGAGTTAAGAAAATTAGTTAATGGGGACCAGTGTACCATGCATGAAGATTGCACATTGTTTTGTCTGCTAGAAGTGGATCAGCCGTTTTCACACATTGAAATACAGTGTTGCATATGCCACTTTGGCCTGGTATTCATTTTCTTGAGTAAGGCAACGTGTCTGTAACCTGATAGAGGCCCCTTATGGTGGAAATGATTGACTACACAGTCCCAACATATGAAAGAACAACTGGAGAAAGGTCTAAATGTAGTACTTGTTAGAGACAGACGTGAACTGTTAATAACTCAGGGTCTGTGGCTTCTGAAAGTTCTCTCTTTTGCTTGCTTTGTGTAGACAGTGACACCCTAGTGGTCAGACTTTGTATTGCAGGTGAAAGAAGAAATAACGATTACTGCTGGGGAGAGTGGTGTAGTGGATTGCAGAAGAGACTGGCAGTACACGTTTGTTATGAGTATCAGAAAAAGAGGACTGAAGTCAATCTTTGTCTCTTGTGGTGAGCACCCGCTGTGCTGTCCTGAAATAATATAGATGCCAACTACTGGATAACTCCCAACACTCCTGTGTATAATGTAAAGATTATATATTTGTGTATTATGTAATTATGAATGTTTGGTTTAATTTTATTAACATTTTCCTCTTTGAAACAAACTTAAGCCGCCATCTAGCCCTTGGTTATCGAAAATCTGGGTAACTTCTGGTAATAATGTCTAGATTTGCAAGGGCTTTTGAGCCATTAACCTACAATTTCCCATGATCCTATGAAATTGTCCTTCTTTCTGAATTATTGTTACCTTGTTACAAATGTAGTTGTTTTTAGGGTTCTAATTATTGGTCCATTTTTTTCACCACAGCAGACATAACTACCGGAGCCTGTTCTGCAATCTTAATGACTGCCCTTGAGCATTAATAATGCTGTAGAGGCACCAAGTGCCAGAGACAGTTGGCTTAGTGTGTTGGCTGTTGGTGTGGATGGGAGCGTTGCAGGCATTGTCTTAACTATATGAACCAAATTTCCTAGATGCCTGACATTAGCATTTTGATCTCCTGTCTCACACAGTTACTCGTGTTTGCTGTACTATGTGGCCTTTAGCAGTGGCATACAACAGCACATAGCCTGGATTTGTTTGTTGAAACTTGCAGCTGTTGCAAACTTTGATGCTGTGTGTAAATGAGCATTCCAGTGGTATTTTCAGCAGTGAGATCGCAACTGTACTGGTATATAGGAACGTGTGGTTGGATAGTAAGAGCCTTTTAGCATCATTTACCAATTTTCATAATAAAAATATATAGTTCAGCATAAAATTTATTTTCGATGTATTAGGTTGATAGCAAACTTAGGGATAGGAGTGCAGTAGACTTGGTCTGAACTGTGACTTTACTTTTTCATGATATTTTCTGAATTGGAGTCTTGTTGCTGATTACTTTTGCTATGAGCACGTTGTAGAGCAAGTAATTAATTGCAATTTGTGTGTTGTAGGCAGCAGATTTTTACAGCATTCACAGAAGCGTTCCTGGCTTTGCCCTTCAAAGAGCAGATATATCACGTCGTCATTCCAGCACTGGCTGATGCCACATCTGCTTTCCCTTTTGCACTTTTTCTCAATGCACTGTTAGCATCCGAAAGGAGCATTTCCAGAAAAAATGAAAGCGCACCTTGGCTTTTTTATTTTGTTTTAACTGCTGGTGAAACTTACCTAGGTAAGAAATTCATTGTTTGTTGAAGATACTGTATTAACTTTTAAGGTGGTGCTTTTTATATCTTTTTAATTTATGAACTAGAATGAATCACCTACATTGTCATTTATTGCTGTAGTCAAAGTAAATTTATCTAGAACTTTGAGATCACTAGAAATAAAGTAGTAAATTAAGTAGATTTTAAGTTAAATAATTCTGAGCTGTCTCACTGTTTAGATCCAGTTGTCGATTTTGATGGAGAGATAGAAAAGAAGCATCCATGCTGAACATTATGTGTATAAAATGGTAGACAATATACTGAAAAATGAGCTAGTGAGAGGATGGAACAAGCCAATTTTGCCAGTATGGTTCCCAAATAAAGGGATATCAGGTAGGCAAAAAAACAGCAGTAAGTAACAGGAAGATATTTTCCAAGGATCATGATGCTTAGGAAGTAAATTACAGAAGCAGGACCGAAACGCAAAAGGCGGGGGTGTATCCATATTCATCAAGGATACCCACGCCTCCAGGTTAGTGGCGCAGCAAAATGCATCAGAGATCATCCTTGTGCAATTAACAACAGGCAAAACTGCAATCCAAATTGTAGCTTGCTACAGATTACCCACCATGACCCAGGACCCCCATTCCGCATTTCTGGAGACACCGGGAAATATGTAGGTCCTACCAAACACCCTTATACTGGGTGATTTCAATTATCCAAACATAAACTGGGAGAACTACTCAAGTACTAACTCCCTTGCCCAGCACTTCCTAGAATTTATAAACTCGAATGCCCTGGATCAACTGGTCAACACCCCCACCAGAGGGAACATCATATTGGACGTGGTCATCACCAACATGGGCGACCGGTGTTCCACACCTGAGGTCAACCCCTCGCTGGTTAGATCAGACCATAGACTAATCACTCTGGATATCCACATTCCGCCCCCACCCCAAATCAAGGAAACCACAGTGAAAAGCTTTTCAAAAGCAAACTTCACGTTACTTAAGACCGAGTTGGAAAGGTTCACAGCCGCCATGCTAAAGGACAGTGCTGTCCAAGCTGCTGAAACCTTTCCAAAGGCACTCTATGAGCATCTGCAGGAATGCATAGATCATGCTATCCCAAGTAAAACCAAGACTCACTCCTCCAAGAAAAGGAAACCAGTCTGGTGGACCCCTGCCATAAACAAGCTATATAACAGAAGGAGGAAACTAGTACAGAAAAGAGTAAAATCCCAAGAAGGAAAGACATCCCTGATCAGTATCAGCAAGAAACTATGATCCCTCATTAAATCATCCAAGGCTAGTTTCGAAAGAAATATTGCCAATGACTCCAAAGATAACCACAAAGCGTTCTTTAGCTATGTCAAGAACCTAAGTGGAAACTCTCAGATCTGCTCTGAGTTAGTGCAGAATGGCACAAAATACACTGAACCGACTGATATTGCCAACATTCTGGCAGACAGGTTTAGTGCAAACTTCACCCCCCTCTCACCCCCTAAAGGGCCCATAACCATACCAGAAGAATGTAAGGCCTCGTCAGTCACCGACACACAGGTTAAAACAGCCCTATCCAAAGCCAAAAACACAGCTTCAGTGGGACCGGATAGTGTCCCAGGCTTTGTCTTACAAGAACTCCAAAATGAACTAACCCCTCACCTAAACACACTGATCAAACTCAGCCTCTGTACAGTTTACGTACCCACAGAGTGGCGCACAGCAACAGTTATACCACTCCTCAAAGGTGGAGCCACAATGGACCCTGGGAACTATCGCCCTATAAGCCTGACTAGCCTGGTCTGCAAGGCTATGGAGCGCATCATCATGGAACTCATTAACAGAGACATTGGGAACCTCCAAACCTTGGACCCTATCCAGTTTGGCTTTGTTAAGGGCAGATCATGCCTCCTAAACCTGGTGGACTTCTTTGAGACAGTTACCAAGGCATTAGACGAGGGAAAGGAGGTCTACACAGCCTACCTAGACCTCGCAAAGGCTTTTGACACCATTCCCCATTCTAGTATTATAGACAAGCTCACCAGCGTGAACATAAACCCCTACGTCACGAGATGGGTTACCAACTGGCTCATGGATAGAACCCACATGGTGAGAGTTGCAGGCTCTATGTCTGACTCTAAACCGGTTACAAGTGGCATCCCCCAGGGCTCAGTCCTAGCACCCCTCCTGTTCGGTATATACTTCTCAGAGGTACAGGCAAGCATAGGAGGACTATGGCTGTCCACGTTCGCAGACGACTGCAAACTAGGGGCCATAATTGATTCTCCGGCTGATACAGACACCCTCCAGAAGGGTCTCACTGAGACGGATACCTGGTGTCAAAATCATGGTCTCAAGCTAAATGCCAAAAATTGCATAGTCATCCCCTTTGGAAAAAATAAACTACCCGCGAACTACCACATAGGTGGTAGTCCCCTAAATACAGAAAATCTAATAAGGGATCTGGGGATCCAAGTAGATAATAATCTCTCCTTTGATAATCATATTGCCATTGTGGCTAGAAAATCCTTCTATGTGGCCCACCTAATCACAAAAGGGTTCGCATCTAGAACAAAAGAGGTTATTGTGCCTCTCTACTCATCACTCATTAAACCCATCATAGAATACAATGCCCCATTTGGGATGTACCTTACAAGACACCTGCAACAGCTGGAAAGACCACAAAAGTACCTCACCAAGAGGATTACTGGCCTCAAACAGATGCCCTATGCAGCCTGACTCAAGAAACTCCAGCTGTACTCGGTTGCATACCACTTACTCAGAGGTGATCTCTGTTGACATACAAGGCCATGTTCAACCCGGAATTGATGGACATGCTCCACCTAAAAAAAAAACAAATCCCAGAGAGCCACACGCTCTAGAGATATAAACCTCACCACAACGATAAATAGGACATGCTGGAAGAATAGATTCCTGTCCCAGAGACTCCCCATGCTTTGGAACAGGATTCCAATATGCATCAGGCAATGCCCCTCTCTTCAAGAGAAACCTTGAAGGGTGGATAGGAAACAGAAAATTTACCCCGGGGATCACTGCAGTGGCTCTGCTGGACAGTGGCACAGGGAACTAATGTCTCTGCTGGACAGAGGCACAGGGAACTAATCTAAGGGGGTGGTGAAAGCCAACACATTCTGGCTAGGCTTATAAATGCCCTTGGGCAGATAGCCTAGTAGTACCTACCTATGAACCTAAGATGGAAGACTAAGAGAATTGAAGGAAGCAAAAGAACTGCTTGAATTGTATGGTACAGAATAGGATCACATATATAGGCATAATGGCAGAATATAGACAGAGAGAGAGAGAAATAACAGGTAAATGGATTCCCCTGGTGCAGTATTTAGAGAACCTGAGAACAGATTGGGCTATAAAAAGTAGTAATTAACAGGTTGTACAGAATTAGACATGATAATAAGATAAACTCTGGCAGGACGGAGAGAAAAGTTAATTGTACAAATTACATAGGATAAATAGGTGGTGTGTACAGGGCTTTGAAATGTGCAAGTAAAACAGTTCAGGATATTTGCATGGAAATCTTTGCCTAGATATTTTAATATCTTAGTAGATTGCAAAGGATATTCAATCTGGTTCAGAGTAATTGTTGGAGGTGGGTTGGAGGAAAGAGGGGAAATGGGGGCATGTTTTTTTTTTGTGAGGGGGAGTGTGCAGAGTTAGAGTTTAAATATGCATGGCAAAATGTCTTGGTGTAGATGCTTGGTGAACAAATGGAATTTATGGACAAGATGATGCAGTTCATTTTGAAGTATGGGGTTAGAATGTCAGGTTGTAGGAATGCCTTAGTATCTTTTAAGTGTATTTGCAGACAAAAAAGTGATAACACTAAAGTGTAAATCAGTAGATAGCCTGACAGAAAATGTACTAGGTATTAGAAAGGAAATAAGCCATTTGGAGATAGGCTTGTTACATAGGGGAAAGAACAGGATGGATACCTCCCTCTTTTTTCCTGTAGTCAAAAGGATCAGCCCAACAGCTTCTGTTCCTACTCACAGTTGACTCGTTCATTTCTCCGGTGGGACGAAAGCCTTACAGCCAATTTGTTCTTTGGGTGAGGGGAGGAGTGTGATTTTAGGAAGTGAGATAGTCTACAGATCATTCCGACTGTCTTGAGATAGTCTGCAGATCATTCTGACTGTCCTATCTCCATCCCCGCAGCAGCCTACAAGCAAGCAGCACACTATATACATGTACACTTCAGGCTGTTACTGTGATGCTACACTGTACACCGGCATTCCTGCAGGTGCCACCAGTGCAGCAAGCCAAGTTGCGTCCCCCTATGGGTAAAAAAAAAAAAATAGTGAATATGTACATTTAGTAAGTATACAGTTGTAATGTATTGATGATGATGATGATATTAATTTACTTACTTCAGTTTGTTTACTGGCTGGAGCACTGATCTCAGTTGTCCTATTTCAGTCTCAGCCCACAGATACAGCATAAAAACAAAAATACAAGGAATGCAGTATAAAACATTAGTGTTTAAATAAATTAACTGGATACATTTGAAAGAACTGTAACTCTAATGGAAAGTTGAGGAGATTCATAAAAGTAATTAAAAACACAACACTAGTACATATTCTCCTATATGTACAAGATGATGATGCAGCACTACTAGGTAATCTACTATATCTCTGTATCTGTATTTATATGTAGATATACATTATGCAAAATAAGAAAATTGGGAAGAACGTGGGGATGTATAATTACATGTGAACATTAAGGGGGATAATGTTTATTATGTAGCGGAGAAAGATGGTGGTATCTTCTGTCCTGTAGGAAGGCATTCACATTTAGCTTAGTTAAAGAGGTGTGATTTTAACTTCGATTGAAATGATGAGAAGAAAGTTACTTCCTTTGAGTTGGGATGAAACGGATTCCTAAGCTTCGGAGTCTAGTGAAGGAATGCTTCATACATTTAAGTTTGGTAGAAAGGGGTTTCAAGCAGAGGTCCAATGTGGTCCTGGCTTCTTAGGTGTTAGAATTGTGTTTCTGGTGATAATTTAGCAGCCAAAGGAAGAAAAGAGTCAGTTCAGGAGTTAAAAATAGTAAATCTGATGATGTTGCCTTCATTCACCCTCATGACAGGGTCTCTGATCTAGCTCGCCCACTTCCATAGACTTGGATCCGAGTCAGAAGCTCCTCCCTCATACCTACAATCCCCTGCATCTACCCAACAACCTCAGATCTCATTTTTATCACTCCTGCGAGTCAGATGCAGATTCCTTCTGTCAAGTGGATAGAGTTGTTGTGGTATTGTAAGTGGCTTTGGCAGTTTTCTTTTTCTTCCTCCCACTGTTTAGAGTGTGTGAGTGTGTGAGAGTGTGTGTGAGAGTGTGTGTGAGAGTGTGTGTGAGAGTGTGTGTGAGAGTGTGTGTGAGTGTGTGTGAGAGTGTGTGTGAGAGTGTGTGTGAGAGTGTGTGTGAGAGTGTGTGTGAGCGAGTGTGTGTACAAGCTTGCTCCATTTCTCTGCTCTTTCTCTGGTTTTAAAAAAAAAAAAGTTAAAATTTTCAAGTTTAGAGCTTAATCTTAGCAGTAGCTTAGCCTACATGTTCCTATTCTATGCTCTGTTTCTTCTTTTTCTTCTTGTCAGTTTTTTTGTGGGCTTTCTTCATGTCAGACAAGCTGTTCCCAGGTTTAAGTGCTGCACTTCTTGTGGGCACAAAATCCCCAACCAGGATGCCCACAAGGAGTACGTGTATTGCCTGGGAGCTGACCACTTAAATGCTGAATGTTCCATCTGTGCTGCCAGACAGACGGAACAAACTTATTCTCAGGGGCTTTCTTCCATCCTTGGCTGAGGCTCAGACTCCTACCTTGGCTTCATCATCTTTTCCATCAGCTGAGTCGAAAAAGAGGTCCCTCCCTGCCTTCCTGAGGGACTCTCTTTCTGTTAAGAAGCCAAAGAAGTCTATGGATCTGACTCCTTTGGATCCACAACAGTCTGCTCCCCATTTGGATAGGTTCATAAGTTCATAGGAAGGTACTAGGCTATCTGCCCGAGGGCATTTATAAGCCTAGCCAGAGTGTGTCGGCTTTTGCCGCCCCATTGATTAATTAACTGAGCCTCTGTCAAACAGTGCCAGTGAAGTGATCTCAGGGGTGTATTTTCTGTTACCCATCCACTCGTCAAGGTTTCTCTTGAAGAGTGTTAGTGAGGGGGTCTGCCTAATGTAGTTAGGAATTTTATCCCTCCAGCATGTTCTATTTATTGTTGTGGCGAGGTTTAGCTCACTAGAGGCTGTGGCTCGCAGTGACTTGGATTTCTTTAGGTGGAGCATGTCCATCAATTCTGAGTTGGACTTGGCTTTGTAAGTCAGGAGGAGATCACCTCTGAGTAAGCGATATGCCACTGAGTACAGCCAGAGTTTTTTCAGTCGGGCTGCATAGGACATATGTTTGAGGCCAGTAATCCTCTTGGTGTGGTACGTTTGTGGTCTTTCCAGCAGTTGGAAGTGTCTTGTGAGGTACATCCAAAATGGGGCATTGTACTCTATGATGGGTCTGATGAGTGACGAGCAGAAGGGGCACTATAACCTCTTCATTTTTAGATGTGAACCCTTTAGTAATTAGATGGGCCACATAGAAGGATTTCCTAACTACTTTGGCAATATGATTGTCAAAGGAGAGATTACTATCTACCTGGGTCCCCAGATTTCTTATTACCTCTTTTGTATTAAGGGGGCTACCACCTGTGTGGTAATTCGTGGATGTATAGTTTTTCCCAAACGGGATGACTATCCACTTTTTGGCATTTAGCCTGAGGCCATGGCTTTTGACACCAGGTGTCCATCTCAGTAAGGCCCTTTTGGAAGATGTCCATGTCAGATGTTCATCGTGCATACAGCTGCAGTAATCACAGATGGGTTCTCTGCCGTCAGGCGGGTCCTCGGTCGGCCGAATTCCAAAGTCTAGGTCCGGCGTCGGTTGTTGTCGCTTTCTCTCCTGACGTCAGTGAGGCCGGAGTATATAAGACACAGCCGACGCCATGTTCTTCAGTCTTTTTTGCCGCGCAGTGCCCGAAGCAGAAGCAGTTCGCAAGTGCCGGTCGGCCAGCTCCTGAATTTACGAAAAATTGGAAACCGAAGTCTTCATTAAAGCTAAGTACCCCGTTGGGGAAACTTTTCTTGCCTCAGACCAATGTCAGAAAAAGTTAATAATTGTATTTCTTGTGGGAAGCAAATACCGCATAAGGATTTCCATTCATTCTGCATACCTTGTTTAGGCCCAGACCACGACGTCTCGGGCTGTCGCTTTTGCGCTACTTTCAATAAACACACTATTAAGCTTCGGGCGGAGTTCGCCCAACACTTTTTTGGTAAAGCCTTTGATTATAAAATGTCTTCGGAGACTCCGACTACCGTTTTGTCCAAAAAATGCAAGGACAAGGACCGACACGCGAGGTCCGCGGTCCCCACCGACACCATGCCAAAACCGGCTACACGTGGTCCGGTTCTCAGCGAGACGCCTATGCAGTCCCTGACTACCGACGACACTCCTTTGGCGGTGTCTTCTGTAACCAAGACCGCAGGTACCTCGGCCCTTACCCAGACTACAACCACCGAAGCCACTGTGAGTGTTGAGCCTCCTAATGTGGACAGGTCCACTTCCACCCATGGTGTCTTTAGACCCTCATCTTCCTTTTCCATTAAGGCCTTTACTAAATCCAAATCAGCCAGGCATCCCAAGAGGCCTGTTGCACAGGGCCCATCTCCAGGCCCCATGCCTAAAAAGCAGATGCTTAAAATGGCTGAGGATTTAATTACACTTATCAGGGGTTCCCAGCCCCCTCCAGACAAGAGACCCAGAGTGGAGGAAGATTCTCCCTCTTCTGATCAGGGCTCCATTTTTTCAGAACATTCTGATGTAGAGGAACACTCTTACTCCCCTTTTGAAGATTCGGATGCAGAGCAGTCCATTCCTTCTGTATCTCCTCCTGAGGATTTTTCCTTTGGGGAAACCTTGCACACTTTGAGGGAACACTTCCATTGGGAAGGCCAAGACTTTTCCGATTCCAAGAAAAGACTTAGGGAATTCCTTTTGTTACCTCAACACAGACCTCTGGCGATACCTCCTGTCTTGGACATACTTGATGATGTTTATTCGGAGGCTTGCCTTAATCCGGATTCCCTGCCTCCTGCCCCAGTCAAGCCTGATAGGTACTACAGAGTTCCTAACTCTCACCAATTTCTCTACAAAAGCCATAATGCTGACCTTGAAACCATTTCTCAAGGCCCCAAGGGATTGAAGGCCTCTACTGCTAAGAATCCACTACCTTCCGAAAGAGAGTCAAGATCCTTAGAAAGGTGGGGTAAAAAGGTATATACCTCGGCCACCCTAGCCATGAGGGCCTTAAATTGTCAGTTTCATATGCTTAAATATCAACAGTTCCTGTTATCACAATTAAGGAATAAAATGTCTCAACCTGAACAACCAGATTTGAAGGAGTTGCAGGATATGATGCATAGTGCAGAACAAGTGGGTAAACACACCTTACAATGTGGCTGTGATGCCCTAGAGGCCTCAAGTAGAGCTGCTGTTACAGGATCAGTCATTCGTAGACATGCCTGGCTTAGGGAACAAAGCTTGCCTGATCATGTGAAAGCTAAACTTCTAGATGCTCCTTTACAAAAGGATGTGTTGTTTGGTACTAATGCTGAGGAGATATTACGGAAAATGGAAGAAAAAGCCAAATCTATGCAAACTGTCAAAGCTTTTCTACAGGTCCTACCACCACGTTTTAGCAGAAATTGGCCTTCAAAAAACTGGTCCTTTCCAGCCACGGACAAGCCCCAAAGAGGTAGATACAGGCGCACAAGGGACAGAGGACAATCACAAGGATCATATAGAGGCAGGCAATGGCAAACTCCAGCACCAAGAGGTGGCGAAGACAGTGCACAACAATACAGGAAACAAACCCAATGACTCCCTCCTTTCCATGCCAAGCAAGTCTCAGCTGGCAGCACCCTTGGGAGGAAAGCTGGCATTATTTACAAGAAATTGGCATATTGTCACAACAGACAAATGGATCCTGGACGTTATAAACAGAGGCTACAGATTTCATTTCCACACTCTTCCAAAAATGAGAGGCATGCCAAACCTGCCACACAATCAAAGGGCAGAGGCACAACTACAAATTTCAAAGCTCATAGACATGAGAGCTATTCAAGAGGTACCTACTCACGAACAAGGTCAAGGTTTTTATTCCAGACTATTTCTGGTACCAAGGAAAGGAACTGACTGGAGACCCATTTTGGACTTATCCATCCTAAACACATTCTTACTCGTACCAAAATTCAAGATGCTCACATTACAGCAGCTTCTTCCCATGCTGGGCAAGGAGTTTTGGCTGGTAACATTGGTCCTCAAGGAGGCATACCTGCATGTCCCAATCAGACAAAGCTGCAGAAGATACCTCAGATTTCTTGCAGGTTCAATCCACTATCAATTCTCTGCATTGCCCTTTGGCTTATCTACTGCGCCCAGAGTATTCACAAAATGCCTGGCATCAGTGATTGCCTACTGCAGACTTCAAGAGATACAAATTTACCCTTATTTGGACGACTGCCTGATCCAAGCGGACAGCAAGCACATACTTCTGGAACATCTGGCTTATGTAACACGGTTACTGCATTCTCTGGGATACACAATCAACAAAGAGAAATCCAGGCTAACACCATCTCAGAAAATAACTTTCCTGGGTGCCAACTTGGACACAAACACCCAGATGGCCTATCTTACGCCAGAAAAACAGGGACAACTAACTCAGTACTTCAAAATACTAGCAAAATGTACCAGGCTTACTGCAAGGAAAATCCTGCAGGCTCTGGGCTTCATGGCATCTTGCATTCTTTTAATCCCATGTGCAAAGTTGCATATGAGGAAACTTCAGTGGTACCTAAAAAACCTATGGTCTCAACACAGCCACAGTTTGGAAACAATAATACCAATAATTCCATGTTTGCAAAAGGAATTTCTATGGTGGGCCCAAGCATGTCAAGCAAACACAGGTCTCCCATTCTGCAAGCCTCAAGCAAATCAAGTCATCACAACGGACGCCTCAGATTACGCCTGGGGGGCACACATGACAGACAGGTGCATTCAGGGCAAATGGTCCCAAAAGGAAAAGCACCTTCACATCAATCAAAAAGAAATGCTAGCAGTGATAAATGCAATTACAGCTTTCAAGGACCTCCTGCATCCAGGACAATTACTGATAAGAACAGACAACACCACAGTAATGTGGTACATAAACAAACAAGGAGGAACACATTCATACCCCTTGTGCAGACTAGCCATGGCACTTTGGAACTTGGCTCTGGAATGGCAAATCGAACTTCAAGCACAGTACATGCCAGGATTGGAAAACACGCTGGCAGACAATCTAAGCAGAAATATGACAGATCCACACGAATGGAAGTTGCATCCTCAAGTGTTTACAAAGATAATCCAAGTGTGTGGGAGGCCAGACATAGATCTCTTTGCCTCCCACAGGAATCATCAATTGGAAAAGTTTTGTTCAAGGACCTTTCATCCAAAGGCCTGGAGAGTGGACGCCCTTTCATTCAGTTGGACAGCATGGACAGTTTACGCTTTCCCACCTCTGCCTCTTCTGCCCAAGGTGCTCTTGAAAGCAAGAGCAGACAGACCGAAGATGATACTGATTGCTCCAGACTGGCCAAGGCAACACTGGTACCCACTCCTGAGGAGCCTAACACATACTCCTCCCTGGTCCCTACCTCTAATGCCTCTTCTGCTGACTCAGCACAGCTACAAAACACTTCACAGTCAGCTGAAAACACTCAGTCTCGCTGCATGGAAAATTCCTTAACACCACAACAGACCCTACTCCCCAAAGAGGTGCAGGATGTCATTTTGGAGGCCAGAAGGCCATCTACTAGAAAGGCTTACTCCACAAAATGGAAACGGTTTTGCTCTTGGAATGAAAAAAGGCCAGGACCCTAGAAAACTGAATTTGCCTCAGGTATTACAGTATCTAGCTGAGCTGCTGAACAGTGGACTTTCATTTTCCTCCATAAAAATCCATGCCTCAGCCATTTCTGCAGAATTCAACACGGATCCACCCTTATTTTCTCACCCACTCTTAAGACAGTTCCTCAGAGGGGCTAAGAATATAAGACCACCAAGGAAACAACCAATACCAGCCTGGGATCTTAATTACATTCTAGAAAAATTAACATTGCCTCCCTTTGAACCAGCTGCCTCAACAGATTTGCAATATTTGTCCTGGAAAACAGCTTTCCTTCTGGCCATCACTTCAGCTCGTAGGGTTTCGGAACTACAGGCCCTCATGGCTGTGCAGCCCTTTCTCATCTTCCATCAGGACAGGGTTTCCCTTCGAACCAACCCGTCATTTATGCCTAAAGTGGTATCCTGGGTAGCTTTAAATCAAGCCATACACTTACCTACCTTTTACCCCAATCCTCAAAACAAAGGGGAAAGGCTGCTACACTCCTTAGACATCCATAGGCAGCTACGTTATTATTTGGAGAGAACAAAGCCCTTCAGGAAATCAGAACAACTTTTTGTGTCCTATGCTGTAGGGGCTCAAGGGAAGCCAGTTACCAAACGGACAATTTCAAAATGGATAGGCCACTGCATACGGTTTTGTTATTCCTATCATGGGAAATCTGTCCCTACAGGCATCAGATCCCACTCCACCAGGGCCACAGCTACCTCTACAGCCTTCCTCAGAGGAGTTCCTACCAAAGATATTTTGGAGGCAGCCACTTGGAGTTCTGTGCATACCTTCACAAAACACTACCACCTGCCTTTATATTCCAAAACTAGAGCAGGCTTTGCCACTGCTGTGTTGCAGGGCATTCTGGCTCATCCCAGTTCCACCTAGTGCCTACCACCCTGTGCGTAGCTTTGGGATTCTACCCATCTGTGATTACTGCAGCTGTATGCACGATGAACATAGTACAGTTTTGTACCTACCATAAATGTAGATGTTCGAGTGCTAATTCAGCTGCAGTACAGTTTTCCCTCCCTCCTTCCCCACTTGGTAAAGGCCTAGGGCCTAACCCCTTTTCATACAACCTGACTGGGTTATCCTTCTATGGTATATTTGCTTGCAACTACTGATTTTGGATTATATTGCATTGCATGTATATAAATATAATTTATGTATTGCCTTCCTTCTGGGGGCACCTGACATCTGGGGCAAGAAAGACTGAAGAACATGGCGTCGGCTGTGTCTTATATACTCCGGCCTCACTGACGTCAGGAGAGAAAGCGACAACAACCGACGCCGGACCTAGACTTTGGAATTCGGCCAACCGAGGACCCGCCTGACGGCAGAGAACCCATCTGTGATTACTGCAGCTGTATTAGCACTCGAACATCTACATTTATGGTAGGTGCAAAACTGTACTTTATGGCTCCCAGTTTACAGTCATTGGCGAACATGGTTAGCCATAGTCCTCCTGTGTTTTCCTGTACTTCTGAGAAGTATATGCCGAACAGTAGGGATCCCAGGACTGAGCCTTGCGGGACACCACTTGTGACTAGTTTAGAGTCGGACCTGGAGCCCACTATTCTTACCGTGGGAGTTCTGTCTGTAAGCCAGTTGGCAACCCATCTCATGATGTAGGGGTTTATGTTCAGGCTGGTGAGTTTTTCTGTAATACCCGAGTGGGGAATGGTGTCAAAAGCCTTGGCAAGGTCAAGGTAGGCTGTGTGAACCACCTTTTCCTCATTTATGGCTTGGTGAGTGTCTCGAAGAAGTCAACCAGGTTTAGTAGACATGATCTGCCCTTAAAGCCAAATTGGGTCGGGTCAAGTGTTTGGAGGTTCCCAATGTCTTTGTTAATGAGTTCCATGATGATGCACTCCATAACCTTGCAGACCAGGCTAGTCAGGCTTTTGGGGCGATAGTTACCAGGGTCAGTTGTGGCCCCTCTGTTGTGGAGCAGAATAACCGTTGCTGTGCACCTGCAGTGCACCTGTGGAGAGGCTGAAGTTGAACAGCGTGTTTAGGTGGGGTGTTAGTTCGTTCTGTAGTTCGTGCAAGATGCAGCCTGCGACACCATCTGGCCCTATTGACACTGTGTTTTTGGCTTTTGAAAGGGCTGTTTTCACCTGTGCATCTGTGATTTCCGGGACACTACACTTTTTCGGTATTGTTGTGGGCCCTTTTGGAGGTGAAGTTTGCACTGACTCCACCTGCCAGGATGTTGGCAATATCAGTAGGTTCAGTATATTTTGTGCTATTTTGCAGTAGTTCAGTGCATATCTTCGAGTTGCCACTTAGATTCTTAACATAGCTAAAGAAGGCTTTGTGGTTATCTTTTGAATCCTTGGCTATTTTTCTTTCGAAGTTAATCTTGAATTATTTTATGAGGGACCTTAATTTCTTACTGATACTGATCACGGATGTCTTTCCTTCTTGGGATTTGCTTTTTTCTGAACTAGTTTCCTCCTTCTATTGTATAGCCTGTTTATGGCAGGGGCCCACCAGACTGGTTTCCTTGTCTAAGAGAAGTGAGTCTTGGTTTTGCTAGGGATGGCACGATCCATGCATCTTTGTAGGTGCTCATAGAGTGCATCTGTAAAGGTTTTTGCATCTTGGGCAGCGTTATCTTTTAGCATGGGGGCTGTGTCATAAGTAAGGTGAAGTTTACTTTAGAAAAGTTTTTTACTGAGGTTTCCTTAGTTGGGGGTGGTGGTGGGGGGGTGTAGACATCCAGAGTGATTAGTTTATGGTCTGATCTAACCAGTGATGGGTTGACCTCCTGTGTGGAACACCTGTCGCCCATGTTGATGATGACCAGGTCCAATATGTTTTCACCTCTGGTAGTGGAGTTTACCAGCTGATCCATAGCGTTTTGAGTTGATGAATTCCAGGAAGCGCTGGGCCTGGGAGTTTGTACTCAAGTAGTTTTCCCAGTTAATGGTAGGGTAATTGAAATTGCCCAATATCAGGGTTTTCAGTAGGACCTTCATGTTTTCCAGTGTCTCTAGAAAGGCGGAGTGGTGGTCCTGGGTCATGGAGGGTGATCTATAGCAGGCCACAATTTGCATTGCAGATTTGCCTGATGTTAGTTGCACATGGATGTTCTCAGAGGTATCATGCTGCGCCACTAACCTGGAGGTGTAGGTATCCTTGATGAATATGGATACACCTTCTCCTTTTGTGTTTCGGTCTGTGTTCTGTGGCCGAAACGTGTGGTATGAGTTGTAGCCAGTAGTGCTGGGGTGCTCTCTGGAGCCTTGAACCAGGTTTCAGTTACTGCACAGATGTAGACATTCTCCATGTTGAGGAGTGCTTTGAGCGTGTGCATTTTGAGATTTAAACTACTGGCGTTGAGTAGCATAACCCTCAGTTTTTTGTTAATTGTGCTGTTTACGGAGGTGGGTTTGACTTTTGAGTCTTGCCTAAAAAAGGCACTATGGGGGCAGCAATAGCCTTGGCCAGTATTCGAAAGCCTAGGGGTGATAGGTGCAAGCCTTCTCTTGTGAAGCAATGCGGCTTGTCGAGCATATCCTATGGTCTCTTTGGATCTGGTGGAGATTATTTCCATTTCCCCATCTCCAATGTTGGCTTACTCAGTCTCTGGCCCTGTCTTCTAGTCCAAGCACTCCTGGCCACACTCATCATCATCTTCCAGGTCCTTGAGAAGCTTGTCCGAAGCAGACATGGACAGGATAATGAGGAGGTTACTTAAGGCCCAGATGTAGATGGGGGTAGTTCCCGCTCCATCCCCTTTCGGATCCATGAACTTACCCGGGTCATTCTATCCAGACGACTCCTCTGATCCTTTCCCCGGCTTTGGAGCCTAGGGATTCAGGACTGCCATACGTGTCGGACTCTGCGCAGAGGATGATTCCTTCCTCAACACCGAGTATGCTCTTGACTAGCCCTATTCCGGCCTTGTCGGTGTAGAATGAGTCTCGGAACTGTGGTGTCTGTTTCAGGTCCTGGGGACTGAGATCGGCTGCATCTTTTTTGGAGTTGTCCCTTCCCTTGGGGGCTTTGGTACTCGATAGCTCAGGTCCAATCCGTTCTGGAGGCCATGGATCTGGTGTAAGTCCTGTCTGTTTCCCATCTGTGGCTTCGGCTGTGGTGGATTCATATAAGGCTTTGCCTGGCCCTTCGGCCTTTCAGGTAGGTGAGAGGGTTTTCTCCTGAGTTGTAGATTCCACCTTACAAGTTCCTCAGTCCGCCTGTGTACCTCCTTCAGGTCTGGGTCTTTCTCTCTTTTGCCCTGACACGAGTCTTCCTGTCCCAACTGTCTCCAAGACTTCCCTCCTCAGGAGGGATCCCTCTCTTCCGATACCTCTCCAGAATACCCGGCTGAGGAGGTTCCTTGAAAGAGGACATGTAAAAGGAGGTACATGGACTCCTCCATGGAATCCTTAGCCAAGGCTACTGACTTCAGTGAGGGGGAAGTATCCCCCCAATCCCAACATGAGGATGTCTCTTTCGGGTACATCTTAGAAATTTTGAAGCAGAAAGGTGGGTGGTTTGACCAGCCTCCTTCCTCTGAGGAGTCATTTATCTTGGAGGCATTCAGGATGAGCCCATCTACATCATGGGTGACACCCCTCCCCCCGGGGGATGCCCTGGTGGATTTAATATCTCACTGCATGTGGAAGGAACCAGACACTATTGAGCCCTTACCAAGCAGCCCAATAGGTTTTTAGTGCCCCCTTCTGACAGGAAGCACTAAAGCAAGGGTCCTGTGGTCGATGCTCTTGTGGTGGTGGAGGCCACCAGGAAAGAACTGGCAGAGGAGACTGCCAATGTCCATCCACCGAACAAGAAATCCAGAGTGTTGGTCAGACTTGGGAAGAACTTTTATGCCTTAGCAACCTTGGCGCTGAGGTTGTTAAACTAATTAGGTCACTTCACCCGGCTCCAGAGGGACCTGGTCAAGGAACTGACAGCTTCCTCTCTTGAGTCCATGCCTGTGGAGGAATTTAAGAAAATTTCTCCTAAGCTGGCCACTCTTTCATCCGTCACCAATTCTTTGACAAGGTTAATCTCCCGTACTACGGAGGGTACCTCATGAGCAGCTGGTTCAGGACTTTCCCTAAGGAGGCATGTCTGGATGAGGCTATGTGATTTTGTGGAGCCCTTCAAGGTGTCATTTGTAAATGCCTTTTATGATGGCTCCACCCTTTTTGGGCCTTCGGTTAGAGATACCCTCACCCCCATCACAAGGACGGGAAGACCCTTTCTGCTGTCGGAATTGAATTCTCCACCCCTAGATGTCCTTTTCCAGAGACCAGTGTGGGGGCAAGAAAATGTGATGTGGTTCTACAAGTCCCAACGGCCTTTCCAGGACCCACACATAGAACCCTCCTCAGAGGCAGAGGAGGAGGGTTGATGACAGATGCTGCCCCAGAGGCAGAGTGGGTCTGCAGAACCAGGGCTTTAGGGAACCCCCTTCCGATAAGCCCTGTTAGTGCTTCTGAGGTGCTTCCCGACTGTCTATCTCTGGAAGCAGTCAAGGGACGATTAGCTTTGCACCCTGAAACGTGGACCAAGTTAACTCAAAACCATTAGGTGCTAAGCATGATATCCAGAGGTTATTATATTCTGTTTTCCATTACCCCTCCGAATTCAGAAACCTCCCACATGTGCCACCCTGTCAGGGGGAGCGGGCAATGCAGGCGATTCAACAGCTGCAAAAAAAAGTCATCCAGGAGGTCCCAACTGAACAGAGAGGATTCCAGAACCTACTCCTGCTTCTTTTTAGTGCCAAAAAAGACAGGTGATCTAAGACCCATTCTGGATCTCAACATGTTAAACAAGTACGTAAAGAAAGTGAGGTCCTGAATGATTACTGTTCAGTCCATTCTGCCATTGTTAAACAAGGACGACTTGATGTGCTCGATAAATCTCATGGATGCGTACCATCACATCAAAATAGATGCTTCAGGAGATTTCTGCGTTTCTGGCTAGGAGCCAATCTTTACCAATTCAGAGCGCTGCCCTTTGGACACACCACAGCCCCCCGGGTGTTCACCAACTGCATGGCTGTGATAGCTGCTCACCTGAGGCTCGAGGGATTCCAGGTGTTTCCATCTTAGACGAATGGCTCCTTACTGCGCCAACAAAACATAGACCGATTCAGGCCAGGGACTACTTACTCCAGTTAGTGCATTCTCTGGGCATCACCATAAACATGAACAAGTCCAGTCTGACTCCCGTTCAGAACATAGAGTTCTGAAGTGCCAATAACTTCTCTTCCCCTACACCATGTAACCATTCCGAGGAATCAGGTCCAGAAGTTATTAGTCAGGCAAGCCCCCTCCTCTTGTCTGATCTTGCAGGTCTTGGGGTCCATGTCTCTAGCCATCCTATTAGTGCCCCTGGCCAGGTTCTTCTTGTGGGTCCTACAGTGGGCAATAGCCAGTCAGTGGTCCATTCTCTCTCAGCTGTTGTTTCTTTGCCTCAAATTGATGCCCATCTGCAGACACCACTTCAGTTGGTGGATTCATTCTGACACTGTTCCCCTTGGCAGGCCCCCATAGCCACAGTGACCATGAATGCCTCCCAGTTCGGGTGGGGGAGCATTATAATGGGAAGATGGTCCAAGGCACATGGTCTCCTACAGAGACCAGTTTGCATATCAACGTCCTAGAGATGAGAGCTGTCCTTCTGACGTTGCAAGCCTTTCAGGATGATCTCCCTCTAGGGACTATTGCAGTGTACTCCAACAGCATGTCAGTTGTCTGGTACATCAGCAAGCAAGGAGGAACTTATTCTTACCCCTTGAGCAGGGAGGTCATGAGAGTGTGGGAGTGGGCAATCTTTTCAGACCGTATTCTGATTGCAACGCACATACCGGAGAGCACCACTGGTTTAGCGGACAGGCTCAGCAGGTTGCTTCTGACTCTGCACGAGTGGTCCTTCAGCCAGTCAGTAACAAATATGATCTTCAGTAGTTGTGGTGAACCTTCCTGTGATCTCTTTGCCTCTCCCCTCAACAACAAATGCAGCAAGTTCTTCTTTCTGATCTGTCCTCCGGGAGGAGTGCTCAAGGGATGCTGTAGTTTTAGACTGCCCCCCCCCCCCCCGAGTCTCCTGTGTGCTTACCCTCCTTTTCAGCTCATCCCCAAGTTTCTTCAGAAGGCAAGCAGGCTGAAGAGCTCAGTCATCCTTATTGTCCCCTTCTGGCCTTGCCAAGTGTGGATTCTCCTTCCTGTGGTCTCACCTGTAGTGTCCTCTCTGGATACTGGAACCCACAGTGGGATCTCCTCTCTCACCCATCAGGGATCCCACACCCAAATCTTCGAACCCTAAAATTGACCGCTTGGTTTCTCCAATTCCAACTTTGATTAGACAGTCCATGCTTCAGTCCCCGGTCCAGAAAATTCTTCTAGCTTTGCAAAAGGCTTCTACTAGGAGGGTTTACAATAGCAAGTGGAAAAGGTTTGTTGTTTGGGCTACCAACGGGAACATTGATCCATTCTTGGCACCTGTATCGGACATATTGCTGCTCCTTTCTACCCTTTTCAGCCAAGGTGCTAGCTTTTCCACTGTTAAGCTACAGTTAGCTGTTATTTCTAATTTCCACACCACCATTCAAGCTTGTTCATTGTTCAGACTATGTAACTCCTTCATGTAGGGTGTCTTCTTATTGAGGCCCCGAGTTAGGGATCCTTCTCCTTCTAGGGACCTTACTCTGGTAATGCAGGCATTGACTCAGACCCCCTTTGAACCTGTGGCAACTTGAGACATGAAGTTTCTGTCATGGAAAACAGCTCTCTTGGTAGCAGTCACTTCCACCAAGAGGATTTCTGAACTTCAAGCTCTGTCTTCTAAGCCTCCTTACATATTATTCTATAAGGATAAGCGTGTCCTTGCGCGCACTAATCCTTCCTTCATCCATAAAGTGGCTACAGAAAGTAATAATCAGTCCATTCAACTTCCAGTGTTCTTTCCCATTTTTTTGAATAAAGGGGGAGTATGTTCTTCACCTTTTAGATTTTCATAGACAGCTCTGCTTTTATTTACACAGGACCAAGCAACACAGAAAGTTGGACCAGTTTTTTATAGCCTTTTCTTCAAACAGACTTGGACAAGTGGTATCAAAAGTTACCTTGCGAAATGGATCTCTGATTGCATGTCCTTCATTTATTCTTCCAGGGGGTTGCAGTTACCTAAACCTCCTAGGGCACATTTTACTAGAGCCATGGTTACTTTGTCAGCTTTCTATGCCAGGATCTCTGTTGATGACATTTGTGTGGCAGCTACATGGTCCAATAGTCTTACTTCTGTGTCTCATTATAAGTTGGATGTTATTTGCAGGAGCAGGGCTTCTTTTGGCTCGATGGTGCTCTGACATGTCTTTCCATGAGGGCCACCCAAGGTTCTAATATCTGGGGACTGTGACCCTGTTGTGAGGGTGATTGAAGGAGACAACATCAGAGTAAAAAGTTATGTCTTACCATAACTTGGCATCTGTGTTGTCTTCCTTCATTCATTCTCACTTTCCCACCCAACCATCCCCTACCTTTCTTTTTGAGGAACCTGGATGAGCTCAGGATTATAGTCCTGTGTCTGAGCCTCTACTGTCGATCTTTTGTGTCTGTGTGTGGCATGAGTTAATTTGATAAACTCGATCTGTGGTTGTTGGGTGAATGCAGGGAACTGTGTGTATGAGGGAGGAGCTTGAGAGTCGGATCCAGGGAACTGTGTGTATGAGAGAGGAGCTTGAGAGTCTGATCCAAGTCTGTGGAAGTGGCCGAGTCTGATCTGAGACCCTGTCATGAGGATGAATGAAGACAACACAGATGCCAAGTTATGGTAAGACATAACTTTTTATTTCGAATTGTATCCCAGCATAACGGGAATCTCACAGAACCACAAGTGGAACAGTTGCAGAGTGCTAAAGGCAAAATAAGGGAATATGTGGATAATATGCATGAGCTTAGAACGGTTGCTGTTAAGCAACTATTTTTGATAACTCCAGAGCACAAAAAAACTTTTAGCCCATTGATTTGAGTAACAGAAAGTAGAAAGCATTGTCACCAGATTTAGGGAACCTATAACAAGAAAAATAACCAAGGGGGGCCTATAGACATATTAGAGATATTTAGGAAATTTTATGAAAACTTGTTTGATGCAGAGGACTATGGAAATCAGGAAAAGACACAGATGGAAATATTTATGGAAGGCTTAATTATGCCATGGTTAGAGGAAGATAAGGCTCAACAATTAATAGCTAAGATAGAAAAAGATGAGAAAAATGGTGATGTATAATTAAGTAGTCAATGGAAAATCTCCAGCAACAGATGGTAACTCTGTGGAAGTTAGGAGGGAAGAAAATAATCTGGAAGAATTTATTTAACAATGTTATCGGAAGGAGGAGTGCCAGCATCTTGGAAGAAAGCTGTGTGGCTGTATTATCCAAAGAGGGTAAAGACCCAGCTTCATACAGACCAATGCCAAATTTAAATCATTATCATAAAGTGTTTATGCCTATATTAACTAAGATCATAACAAAGATGTTTCAAAACTTGATAGATAAGGATCACTGTGGTTTTGTAGAGGGGATGCAAACATTTAACAGCATTAATAAAACTGATGATCCAGTGGGGAAGCAGAGAAAACGCTATAGTTGTTGATGAGTCTTGATGTAGAAAAAAAAAAGATTTGTTAGACTCAGCTGTGTTTTTGAGTATGATAATGGTAGGATTTGTTTACCTGAGTAGAATGATAGGGTTATTTAGGAGGATGTATGAAGGGTCAGAGGCAAGAATTAAGGTGGGAGGGTTCCTGTATGACAAGCTGTGTTTACACATACTAACCAGACAGGGGTGTCTTTTTTTCTCCTCTGTTATTTGTTTTATATTTTGAGTTATTGGGAAAAAAAAGAGAGGCTCTCACATTCAGGAATATGATTGGTATGGTAATCAAGAAATGTTAACTTTATTTGCATGTAATATTATTTTGTACTTGATATATTTAGAAAAGGACATTTTAGTGTTTTGGAACATTTTGAGACCGTTTCAAATCTTTTCAGGATATAAATAAATGAAAATAAATCAAAGGCTGTAGCGATGAACTATGCACGCCTACATAAATTGGTTCAGCAATACCCATATTTAATGGGACTTGATAATATAAGGTATTTAGATATATATATTAAAATTAATTCTATTATGGCAGCTAAGTACACATGGCAGGAAGCTAAACACAAGATAATACAGACATGAAGTTAGAAGCTCATGATTGTGTATGTGGATAGTACGATCCAAGCAGGAAAAAGTTTCTAGCCGCTAGTTTTTATACTGGTCAGGCATATTTTATCCACCAGAGGAAAAGTTGTGGGCTATAATTATTAAAGTTGAAGGAATGTATTTGGGGAGGGGAAGAGGGCTCTCCCCACAGAACAAAATGATCTAGGATTACCTAATGTTTAGGGATACTTTAGAGCTACACAGTTAATATATGTATATACATGTGTGTATGATATAGACCTATGTATAATACGGAAGCAGCAGTTTACAAATCAAAGTGAACAGAGATGTTGATAAAATGGGGAGGTGGTGTGTGATGCCCCAACAGTGGCCTAGTGATCAAGGAGCCTCAATCCTCACCACTGCCAGCAGTGGGCAACGTACACACTGACAGGATGACAAGTACAGACACAGTGAAGTGCAATTTCCCTTAAGAGCATACAGAGACCCCAGTCGGTCTGGAGCTGTTTTCTCCTTCTTTCTCCAGATCCCCAATAAGATTTCCCACTGGCACAGCTATAGAGTTGAGGTCTTAGCCAGGGTTCCAAGCCAAGTCCTCTAACACTCTCTCTGTCCAACCAGTGTCCCTGCCCAAGTAGCTGATATGCACACACTGTTGGAGATTTGTTTTACACACACACACACACACACACACACACACACACACACACACACACACACACACACACACACACACACACAAGGGAATGGCTGGCAGAGATGTACTAGCTTTGTCCCCTTCTGCCAAGACTATAAAGTAGTTACCACTGCCACCAGAACCCCTTATCAGCTACTTTAAGTCCCTTAACAAAGGATGTCCACTCCTACTGTGTAATGTTACTATTAATCCAAATGGTAGTCTGACCAAGAGCACGGCTATTTAGGTGGCCTGTGCAGTGTCACCAAAGAGATATGCAAGTACCCTAAGAGCTTAAATATCTCTAGACAGACCAGCCACAATTGAAATGTTTAAATATATTTAATAATAAATAATAAAAGAACAAGACGATACTCAGTAAGTAATCAGTTATATCAGAGTTCAAAATCACAGGAAATATTTAAAACAACATTGCAGGGCAGTCCCAATTAAATAAAACATCTAAGCTATACTTTACTATATTTCTATCTGAATCTAAGAGTTACTATGCCCTAAAAACTTACTTACTTACTGCAAGGCAAGTGCAGATGTGGTAATGCGTGGATGTTCTTGTTAGTTAAAAGACAACATACAAAATGCCCAGTCTCTCTCTGAGAGAGTTCTTAAATTAATATCAAATATTACTGCTGGGTTAGGTTGGATGACATCACTTTTTTTTCACCTGACTTTAGTTCTCAAGCTAAACCCCCCTTTGTCAGAGACTAACAGAATTTTATCATCTACCTGTGAAAAATACATATCTCTCAGATGTTTGCAGATCCTGGAAGTCATAAAACAATGAAACAGTTCTACATCTTAAACCTAGTAATTACTTTTCTTTCAAGACAATACAAAAAACTTCCAGCTCTAGACATTGCGTCTGCTACTGCACTGAAACTAAAAGATAACATTTCTTTTATTACATAGTTATGAAACAATTTAATTTCATCTATTTTTTCTGAATTATTTTTAAGTTAACCTCCTGTGTTCCAGTTTCCATTAAACATATACATCTAAACACTCACAATAGTACAGGTACATTCCTATTCTATTCCAATAGGGCATGCTGTGGTTACATTTTAGCTCAGTACTTTACCCACACTTCTGTATAAATCATATCAATATTCACAAATGACAGAATTATTTACAAAATTCCAGATAGCTGGGCTGTGGCAGTATTTACCTGTGTCACAGGGTCTTCGAGAAGTTAGGAAAAATAAGATTTTGGATGCAGGTCCTTAAAGGAAAATAATCATACAGAATATTATAGTCATGAAGTAGCAGAAAGTCATCTTAAGAACTAAGCCAACATGTGAATATGGATATAGATATATATGTATATGATAAGTTAGCAGTTTTCTTCCATGAAAAGAAATGGCCTTGCCCTAGCATTGTTCGCCTTTGGATTTAGAACATAATACACACACACATATACATATACCTATGCATATGTGTGTGTGTATATGTACGTATTTTTGTTTATTTATTTGTATGTGAGGCTATGGGGGCACAGCTCCTTTAGTGTTCAGAGATTCCCTTGAACAAAAAAAAAAAAACACAAAGTAATCCACAAAATGCAGAAACACTTTATTCCTCTGACGTCTCGGCCTAAGCCTTCAAGGAGTAAAGAACTCACAAAATGCATAATACATATATAGCAATTAGTAACTAATTAAACAATAAAAACAATTAAATTAACACCCTCCAATTAAAATCTTCATTTAACCCATGAGGGTACAGAGTACCAAATTTTAAAATGTAAATAGCTTCCTTGGATAGCAAATAGTGCTTTATGTTACAAGTATCAAAGCAGGACAAACTTATTTTTTCCAAAACAGTACCTTGAAGCCCCTCATTTTTGCTATCATGGAATTTTTTAAAATGCATAGCCACAGAGCTTTCCTCTTTCTTATTAACAATATCCCTGGCATGTTCCATTAATCTCAACTTAAATGCCCTTTTAGTTTCCCCAATATAAAATTTATTGCATGGGCATCTAAGTGCATAAATCACACCTTCAGAATTACAAGTAAAATAATTACATGTATTAAAGCCCACATTATTTATATAAGGAAAACTATTAACTACAAAATTACATGCTCTACATTTGCCACACTTAAAAGTACCACTAAGGGATATACTATCAGCACAACTAACAGGGGGCAAAAGAAATTTACTGTTCACCAAAAAATTTTGGATATTCCTGCCTCTCTTATAAGAAAATCTCAGTCTACCATCTAACCATAAAGCCACATTAAGTGAAACAAAATATTCCCAATAATGTTTAACCAACCTCACCAATTCAGCACTAAAATTACTGTATGTAGTCACAAAATATAAAATCTCATGCTGTTTATTAATTTCCAAGCAAGATGTTAAGGTGTATTTTTTATGTATATTATTATTAAATCTGAAGTAGGGAGTTCATTTGTCAGCAACCTGTGGGTCTTGGATCCGATATCGGATCCGAGCCGGCAACTTGTTTCAAGCTAATGGATCTGAGCTCCTAGCTCCTCCCCTCACCCATAATCCCCTGCCAACCCTCCATGACCTCAGATCTAGTTTGCCGCGCTTGTGGATAGCTGGATTCCTTTGAGCTCGACTAGTAATTGTCAGTTAAGTGTGTTTTTTTCTGTCAACTTTCTTCTTTTTTTTACAAGAATATGAAGTGTGTAAGTGTTAGGTTCCCTGTAGTGTAAAAATATTTTTCTTTTAATTAGTTTTTTCCCTCCCTTCGCTGGTCGTTAGTGAGTGTGTGTTGTGTATTGGGGCCTGTGTGTTTGTGTAACACTATTTTTTCTTTAAGTATGGCTGAGGCCCCAAAAGCCATTTTTTCTAAATGTACCGAGTGTAGCTATAAGCTCTCCACGGCTGATGGCCACACTCAGTGCGTTCGGTGCCTTGGGGTTGAACACCTCTCCTCAGGCTGTACCATTTGTGCAGTGTTCAACCCAGGGCACTGAAAGAGCGGAGGTCGAAGCTGTTCTTGGCGGGACTTTTACCCCCGGACTCGGCTCCGGCCTCCGCTGCTCCCGTGGCTCTACCACAGGCTGTGGTTGCTGCCATTCCTGCCCCCTTCCTTCGGCCGGGACTCAAACTCCCGCTAAAGCGCCGGAGGACAGGGAGGCCAGGAGGGAGAAACGGAGGGAGAAGCATCACAAGCGGCGGGCTGAGGCCTCCACTTTGGCCCCGCCAGCTAAGCGGGCTTCTCCCTCCACTGCTTCTAGGTCTCCTCCTCCTCGGCTCCGATCCCCTTGTTTCTCCCCAGGGCCCGAGGAGGAGGAGGAGGCCCGATCTCCATCGAGGTCATCGAGGCAGCATTCCAGGCCTGCCTCGGTGACCTCTTCGAGATCGACTTTCAGTATGTCCGATGCAGACTTGGACCGGATGATGCGAAGGTTCATCCAGGCCCAGCTGCAGATGGGAGTGCTCTTGCCCCCCCCCCCTTCGGGGGGAGCTCGACACCTTTTTTCCATCCTATTGCTCCTTCTCCGACCCGCTATCCGGGCTCGGAGCGTTCGGAGCCGAGCAGCGTTGGAGCCGGGGGTGGGTCGGCGCCGACAGTACTTGGTACTTCGAATCTGACCCTGCCCTCGAGCCTGTCGGATCCAACCTCTCGGAGCCGTGGCCCGAGCTTCGGATCCGAGGGATTCAGTGTGCCTTCGGCTCCGTCCAGGTCGGAGCGCACTGGTCCTTCAGATCCGATGGTCTCGGCGCCAGTTCCGATCCCTTCATCGGATCCGAGTGGGAGCCGACTCTCGGAGCCCAGAGAGAGTGGTTCCCCCTTGGCTTTCGATGTAGTGGAGCGGGCTCTGTTGAGAGCATCCGGACCCCGGCCCTTTTCTCGGCCCCACCCTGCACTCCCTCTCTGCTGGGCCAGGCTTCCATCACCCGGCCAAAGGGACAGCCTGCTTCAATGTCCCAGATGGTTCCATTAGAACAGGGTGTTGCTGGCGAGGCCTCCTCGGACAGCCCCCCCGAGGAAGTGCCCCGCAAGCATAAGTGCAAGAGGAGGCACATGGACTCCCCTGAGTCCTTAACTGAGGACACGGACTTGGAGGAAGGGGAAGTCTCCCCAAGATCACCCCCTGAGGATGTCTCCTTTGGAGACATCATGGAGATGCTGAGGATCAGATCAAAATTCCGAATGGTCACTCTTCAATCTATTCTCCCCCTTTTATTGGATGTGCTCTATAGTCCCCAAGTCTTCCTTCGACGAGTCCGTGTTTCTGGAGGCATTCGAAGCAGGCCCGTCTACCTCTTGGGTGTCCCCTCCAGCCGACCCCTTGGTGGACCTTATTACCACCAGGGCGTGGAAGGATCCAGACACCGTGGAGCCAGTACCAAAATGCCCGGACAGGATACTAAGTCCCCCCTCAGACCGGTCGCACTGGAGCAAGGGTCCCCCCGTAGATGCCATGTTGACGGCGGCTGCCACGAAGAGGGAACTAGCTCAGGAGAGCCCCTCAGTCCATCCACCGAGCAAGGAGTCCCGCTCGATGGACCGCTTAGGGAAGCGAGTTTTTAGTTCAGTGACCTTCTCGGTAAGGTCTCTGAACTATATGGCACATGTCATCAGGATGCAGCGGGATCTTATCAAAGAATACGCTGCCTCCCCCCCTGAGTCCATGTCGGTGGAGGACAAACAATTGTACTCCACCCGAATGGCCACTCTGAGATCAATTTCAAATACCTCTATGCGGCTATTGTCCCACGCCACCGAGGGAGCCGCTAGGGCTAGCGGAGCAGGCCTAGTCATGAGACGTCAGGCTTGGCTTCGTCATTGTGACTTTGCGGAACCCTTTAAAGCGTCTTTTGCGAATGCCCCTTTCGATGGTTCTGCCCTGTTTTACAAAACGGTTCGCGAGACACTTGTCCAGAGCGAGAAGGACGGGAAGACGTCTGCCGTCGGAGTCCGCTTCTCTGCTCCCCAGCGGTCCTTTTCGAAGAACCAAAAGGGTCAGAAGAAGATGTGGTTCCGGAAATCGCAACATTCCCAACCCGCCCCGGACAACCAGTCCTTCCATGGCAGAGGAGGACAGGGGGGACACCGCCCCAGGGGCAGAGGGGCTCTGAGAAACTTTGGGTCCAGAGAACCTTTCTCTGAACGGCCCACACAGCAGCCCTGAAGGGTTGCCCCGACTGCTCCACTCTGGAGGCAGTTGGGGGGGGGGGCGCTTCTCGGAGCACCTAGCGGCATGGGAGTCCATCACGACAGACCGCTGGGTGCTTCGAATTATATCCAGAGGGTACAAAATACCATTACTTCATGTCCCCAAATTCAAGAACCTCCCCGATGTACCACCCGATCAGAGGTAGGCCGCAGCCGCAGAAATTCAGCAGCTGCTAAGAAAAAGAGCCATCCAGCCCGTCCCCCAAGACCAGCTCGGATTAGGGTTCTACTCAAGGTTCTTTTTGGTGCCAAAAAAGACGGGGGACTTGAGACCGATTCTAGACCTTTCCCGCATGAACCTGTCGGTAACCAAGGAAAAATTCCGAATGGTCACTCTTCAATCTATTCTCCCCCTTTTATTGGATGTGCTCTATAGACCTCAAAGATGCGTACTACCACATTCTAATGGACAGACTATCCAGGAGGTTCCTCCGCTTCCGGCTGGGAGCCAGTCACTACCAGTTCAGGGTCCTTCCCTTTGGCCTCACCACAGCCCCCAGGGTGTTCACCAAGGTATTAGCAGTGATTGCGGCCCACCTGAGACTCCAGGGAATACAGGTCTTTCCGTACCTGGACGACTGGCTCCTGACCGCCCCAACAAGGCATCTACTTTGCTCAGCCAGAGATTTCTTTCTCTGCCTAGCCCCACAGTTAGGCATCACCATCAATGCCGACAAATCCCTTCTGGCCCCGACACAAGCCATAGAATTCATAGGAGCCAGAATAGACACCAGAGAGCTACGAGCCTTTCTAACGTCCGAGAGACTTCGGAATTTGCAACTCCATGTGCAGGCTATCCTCCAATCAGAGACCCCACCAGCGGAATTGGTCCTGAGGGCACTGGGCTGCATGGTGGCAGCGATAACGCTCCTTCCATGCGCCCATCTGAACATGCGGGTACTGCAATGGACCCTTTTAGTGCAATGGTCCTTTCTGTCCTTTCCTCTTCACCACCCCATTGCTATCAACAAGGCTTGCAGGAGGGCTCTATTATGGTGGCTCCATGCTTCGGACATCCATACGGGCCGTCCCTTCTGCACCTCTCCCCACGGTGACCACGGACGCCTCCCGCCTCGGGTGGGGGGGGGCATTATTCAGGCAGGACAGTCCAAGGCATGTGGGACGATACAGAGCCCTCCCTGCATATCAACATTCTGGAGATGAGAGCGGTGCTGTACGCATTGCAAGTACTTTAGAATCTCCTCCCCATAGGAACGATTGCAATTCAGTCGGAAAACATGTCGGTTGTCTGGTACATCAACAAACAGGGGGAACCAGATCTTACCCTCTATGCCGCGAAGCCATGAGAGTGTGGGAATGGGCGATCTCCACCAACCGCTTTCTGATTGCAACGCACATTCCGGGGCGGACCAACATCCTAGCGGACAGACTCAGTCGCACCCTTCTTACCCTGTACGAGTGGTCTCTCAACCCACTAGTAGCGAAGCAGATATTCGCAATATGGGGGCAACCCTGCTGCGATCTTTTTGCCTCTCCCTCAAACACCAAATGCGGCAATTTCTTCGCTCTGATTCCCCCTCCAGGGGAAACTCCAAGAGACGCTCTGGTGCATGCTTGGCCACCCGGTCTACTTTATGCCTATCCTCCTCTACCCCTGATGCTGCAACTCTTACAGAAAGCCTCGCGGTTGGGGAGCAGGATGATCCTCATTGCCCCATTCTGGCCTCGGCAAATTTGGTTCCCTTACCTGTGGTCTCACCTAGTGAATCCTCCTTGGATTCTGGATCCCATTCCAGATCTAATCTCCCATCCGTCGGACTTACCGACCCCAAATCTGGACAATCTGAAACTGACAGCTTGGTTGCTCCAGTTCCACTCCTAGTTAGGACTCCCGGTATCTCTTCACCAGTCAAAGCCATCCTTCTGGCAGTGCATAAGCCCTCCACCAGGAAAGTGTACCGCAGTAAATGGAAACGTTTCTCCATCTGGGCAGAGCATCATAATCTAGATCCCTTTACGGCTCCTTTTCCGTCCATATTAGACTTCCTAACCAAACTTTTTCAGGAAGGCGCTAGTTGCTCAACTGTCAAAGTGCAATTGGCAATGTGGGACATGATACAGGGCCTTTGATGTCGGCCAAGTTGTGTAAAACCTTTCTCAAGGGCATCTTTTTGCTTAGACCCCCTATAAAAGAAGCCGTACCATTGTGGGATCTTTCACTAGTTCTTCAAGCCTTGACTGCTCCACCTTTTGAACCCGCTGCTTCAGTAGATCTCAAATTCTTGTCCTGGAAAACAGCATTCCTTGTAGCCATCACTTCTGCAAAAAGAGTTTCGGAGCTTCAAGCTCTTTCTGTGAAGCCTCCTTATTTGATCTTTCACCCGGACAGAGTGTACCTCAGGATCAATCCCTCTTTTCTTCCCAAAATAGCATCAGAAACCAATATAAATCAATCCATAAATTTACCGGTTTTCTTCCCTAAATATCAGAATAAAGGAGAGTACAAGCTGCACTCATTAGATGTTCATAGGCAGCTACACTTTTATACTCATAGAACAGCTGGTCATAGACAATCCGACCAGCTGTTCGTTTCCTTTGCCAAATTTAATTTGGGGAAAGCAATATCAAAAGTATCTCTATCACGCTGGATTTCTCAGTGTATCCTATTAGCGTACCAAGCCTCTGTGAGACCCGCACCTGAAGGAGTTCGCGCACATTCCACTCGTTCCATCTCTACTTCTGCGGCCTTCAAGTCTAGAGTCCCATTGGATGATATTTGTTCGGCAGCCACTTGGGCCTCATCTCATACCTTTATTAACCACTACAAACTGGACGTGATTTCTAGAGGGAGAGCATCCTTTGGCTCTGCGGTGCTTCGCAATATCCTTCCATGATGGCCACCCAAGGTTCAGGTAGCTGGGGACTCTGTCCCACAGGTTGCTGACAAATGAACTCCCTACTTCAGATTAAGAAGTTATGTACTCACCATAACGTTCCATCTGAGTAGGTAGCTTCATTAGTCTGCAACCATCCCCCCCTCCTTCTCCCTGGCCTTCTTCGGATCTATCTTAGTTGGATACCCGTTTTGGGTATATATTGAGGGGCAAACTCGATCTTAGGTCATGGAGGGTTGGCAGGGGATTATGGGTGAGGGGAGGAGCTAGGAGCTCGGATCCATTAGCTTGAAACAAGTTGCCGGCTCGGATCCGATATCGGATCCAAGACCCACAGGTTGCAGACAAATGAAGCTACCTACTCAGATGGAACGTTATGGTGAGTACATAACTTCTTATTCTCCTAACACCTATATTAAACAGCCTTTCATAACTTCTCTGAACCAGTTCATCACTGTATCCTCTGCATTTAAACAATACCCATAGTTGCATCTAATTCCCGATGGAAAATAGATTCAACATTGCATAATCTAGACACCCGCAACATTTCACCATATGGTAAAGCTTCTCGTGTATGAGGGGGATGACAACTCATCCCATGCACATAATGAGTACCTTCATCAAATTTTCTCTTAACTGATGTTTCCAATCTATTACCATCCTTGATATTTAACACAACATCCAAAAAAGAAACATTCACACCCATTTTAAAACCATCAAATTCTAACAAAAATCTATTATTATGTAATTCTAAAATAAAAACATCAACAAAAACCTTACCATCTTGAACAAGAAAAATTAAGTCATCAATAAACCTATAATATCTAACAACATATTTACAAAAAAAGGAATTTCTGTACAAATACTCAGACTCAAAAAGGCCCATAGCCAAATTTGCATACATGGGGGCAAAAGCTGCCCCCATGGCCGTACCTTTTTTTTGTCTATAAAGACTATTATTAAACTCAAAAAAATTATGTGTTAAACAAAAATAAATAAGTTCTCTGATATATTCTGTAACTGGATAATCACCCAAAAAAACCCTTAAGGCCTCCATGCCAAATTCATGGCTTATGTTTGTATATAGGCTCTTAACGTCAAGGGTTAACCAGTACATACTCTCATTCCACTCAACATCCTTGATTTTATTCAAAAAATCAAAAACATCACAAATATATGAAGGTAAAGTTCTAACTGTTGGTAACAGAAAACTATGTAAAAAAAGCCCTATATTATGTAAAAAATAATTACATCCAGAAACAATGGGTCTTCCAGGGGGTTGATGCTAAGCTTTTATTTATTTTTGGTAAACAATAGAACAAGGCTATTCTACAAACTTTCTTTTAACATCTGCAACTGAGAAATACCCCAGTCTCTCACCTTTCTTCATTAATTCAATATACTCAGAAACAGAGTCACTGTACATAACAAATTCCACCTTCTCATAAACATTATCATCACTTAAATGCTCTTCCCACATTTTAAGTTAAATTATCAGGTTTACTTCTCATAAACTCATTATGTGCACGTTCAATAGAGAAATTCAATAAATTGGTGAAATGTGTAACATCATTATTCAAAACTGAGGGCATAAAATTACTTTTTGTTTTAATACATTCAGTGTTCAATTTATAATAAGCATTACAAGTGTTATCAGAATCACAGGTATGAAAACTGTCCATAGATGAGTCAAGGCTATCACTAGATAAAACTTCATTCATATCCATATTTAAATTACGAAAAAAACTTTTCAAATGCAGTTTCCTACAAAATCTAAAAACATCACTTTTAATATCATACAGTCGAGATACGACTGTAGGAATAAACTTTAGTCCAATTAAGAACTGCAAGTTCAAGTTCAGAAAACGAGTAGCCAGAAAGATTAACGACATAATTAGACATGGAAGGTAACGAAAGGCAACTACCATTTCCCTTGAACAAAGTTGTTTTCATTTGGTGTATTACATTCATGTTCTGTATTTGCTTTTGTGTATTCATTCAGTTCTGGTATGAAGTTTGCAATTTGTCTTTGCAGGTTTTGTGGTTTGGGTTTCAGTCTTATGATCTTCATTTAGTCTTCACTCATATGGTAGCTAGCAAGACTGCTTAATGACTTGAGTCTTAAAATAAGCACATTCCTTTTTCTGTAGAATTCATCATGTTTTGCTGCACTATTGCAGCAACTGATTTACAGTTGCTTTTCTCACTGCATGTTTGCAGTGATGATTTATTTTTGTTGCATTGCTCTTGATTATGTATTTTTTGTTTACTTTTCTGAACCAACTCTACTACCATTGTTTTTTTATAGGAGATGGTATTAATTTTTGTTTACTTTTCCAAAGTAGTTTTACTACCATTTTTTTTTTTATGGGAGGTGGTATAAAAAGCACTACACAAGTTTGTTTTATGCTTCATCACCTCAAATATCTATCCTTTTTTTTTTTTTTTTAAATAAGACAGCCAAAGATGTGAACGTTACTCAAAAATTCACATAAATAACTGCTTGAATCATAATAAAACATTTAAACGTTTTACCGTGAATAGAAAGCTTGATCAGGCACATTTCTACTTATTTACACATTACATTTGGTGAATTATACTCAAACAAATCAACCTGTAAGCCAGAGTATCATTTTTGGTTTGTATTCTATTTTTTGTTTACATTATTATGAAGTTGGGCTTTTTAATTACGAACTACAGCAAATGTTCACATAAGACTATAACACCAACAAATAGTAGTCTTAGTCGCCAAGGATGATGAATAAATTTCTTTTATTGTTCCAAACAAAAGTGAGCGCTTTCGTCTACCTCTGTAGACTTCATCAGACAAATGAAAACTGGCACCATACTATATTTATAGAACACTTAATTATCTCAATAAAACAATGAATACATTAAATTGAAAAATTGAGAAATTGTAAAATATCATCTGTATCACATTAATCAATTAAAACCACACAGTGGAAAAAATATATAGTAAACAATATCTAACTTATTAAAAAACTTCTATGTATGTTTTACCAATTTGTTGTTATATGTACATGAACTACTACAGTTTTATACTTTTAACATAGCTTATAGCTAGCAACTAAAAACTTGTATTATTAATGTTTTTAATTTATATTTCTATTCATTTTTATTTTTATTTTCATCTTTATGATACCTTGAAAATTATAATTAAAAAACGAAATAAAAATAATAATAAAAATGAAACCATGTAAAAATAATATAATTTATAGAAATGTTAAAATTGATATTTAAAAATTAATTCATACTTTCCCTGCTCTATCAACCAAAATGGCTTTGATACTAATATATTCATTTAAGCCAGGGGAAATGTTAGCCTTCAGCCTCAACTGCCAACTCACTTCCCTATATAACAAAAGATTTTTCAAATCACCTCCCTTGTAGTCATTTTTCACCAGGTCTATAATACCAAACTTAAAACCTTTAAAAGAACTACACACTGTGGAATGTTTGTACAGAGCACTTGTATCTTTTTTAACTCTAATGTCATTTGTATGCTCATAAATCCTGTCCTTTAGTGCCCTTTCAGTTTTTCCCACATAAAAGGACGAACATTGTGTACAAATAGCTAAATATACTAACATCTTTGTATGACAATTACCCTTACAGAAATGTACTATACTGCCCAACCCATTATTTAATTGTACAGTTTCATTTTTATAAATATGGGTACATTGTCCACATCTACCACAGGCATGGGTAGCCCTTTTAACGTTTCCACAGTTAATGTCCCTTTCAAAGGTTCTTTTAAAGTTAATGCCTATTTTATAAGTGAAATAGGGTCTATTACCCACCGCTTCATGTACCTCCTTATTGGTCTTAAGTATTGACGAATTAGTTTCCAAAATTTTAGTGAATTCTTTGGTGAAAACATTGAATTCAGGTATACAAGTTCCTTGGTAATTTATTTTTTCTTTGTCCAATTCCTCTGTTTTATTTAATGTTTTACCCAATAAAGACTTGAATTTTGTACCCCATCCATTATACACTTCTTCTAAAATACCACCAACCAAAACTTTTGGATAACCCCTCTCAATGAATTTTTCACCTAAAAAGACAAACTCTTCATAAAGGTCCTTGAAATCAGAGGTCATCCGTGCTACCCTTACAGCCTGCCCTTTGATAAGGCTTCTTTTTTGATGAAAGGGGTGATGACTATCAAAGTGTAGATAACCATTACACCATGTCTCCTTGCGAAAAATCCTAGATTTAAAGCCCAGCCCTACTTTACTAACTGTGAGGTCAAGAAAATCAATACTGTTAAGCCCAACAGTATGGGTGAATGACAAAAAATTAGTTGTTTTATTAATATAAGCCATGAATTCCTCTAGTTGTTCCTGTGTACCTTCCCATAGAACAAAAATGTCGTCCAAAAACCTATAATAACATTTCATAAATTTGAAATGTGTACTATTAAATATATGTCTCTCTTCCCATTCTAACATCACAAGGTTGGCATAAATGGAGGCACAAGCTGCCCCCATAGCCACTCCGCTTACCTGTTGAAAGTATTCACCCTGGAAGCCTATATAATTGTTGTCTAGAACAACTTCCATCAATTCCAAAACCAACTGTTTCTGATCTAAGGGCACTTCCAGATGTTTATATATACTATCTTCAAAAAATTCAAATCCTATTAATCTTGGGATACAGGTAAACAAATCTTTTACATCTATGGTTAAAAAGGTACAATTTTCAGACCACATATCATTATTAATTTTACCTAGAAAATCCCAAGAATCTTTAAGTATATGATTTGTCTTAGTTACAATACTCTTAATAGTTCTGTCTGTGTACACTGCTAAAGGATGTGTTTTAGAATGTTTTGCAGAAACAATTGGTCTAAAGGGTGGTTCCACAATAGATTTGTGGACTTTGGGTACTCCAAAAAACTGTGAAATAGTAGGGTTGGGTTGATTTAAAAAATTATATATAGTCTTATCTATTCTGTTTTCTAACAAATATTCATATAAGAGAGAGTCAATCCTACTATAAGCTATTTGTATCTCATTGTAGGATACCGAGGCATAAGTGTTGGTATCTAACAATATGTTAGTAAGAAGATTGTTATATTCTTCTCGATTAAATAAAACAACACCCCTCCCTTGTCGGGCTTCATAATTCTGATATCATTCTGTTTTTTAAAATCCAGTAATAATTTTTCTTCATCTCTACTTATATTGTGGTAAAATCCATCCTTTCTATTTTTATTGTAAGCTTCATAAATCTCATTTGTGACAATGTTTTCAAAAGTCAATATAGATGGATGAAGTGGGGGATTATATGTACTACTCCTAATACAGATGATATTTTACAATTTCTCAATTTTTCAATTTAATGTATTAATTGTGGTATTGAGATAATTAAGTGTTCTATAAATATAGTATGGTGCCAGTTTTCATTTGTCTGATGAAGTCTACAGAGGTAGACGAAAGCACTCACTTTTGTTTGGAACAATAAAAGAAATTTATTCATCATCCTTGGCGACTAAGACTACTTTTTAATTACGAAGCTTACTCCTTTTTTTTTTTTTCAATAAACCTTAGATCTGAAGTAGGAACTTAATTTGTCAGCAACCTTTGGGATACGGATCCGATCTCGGATCCGAGCCGGCAACTTTTACCACAGCATAGATCCGAGCTACTAGCTCCTCCCTTTACCCATAATCCCCTGCCAACCCTAACTGACCTCAGATCTAGTTTGCCGCGCTTCAAGCCAACAAGTTGGATTTTGAGCTCCTGGCATTTGGTAGTTTTTTGTGAAGAAAAGCTAAGAAATTTTATTTTTTCTTGTGTGATTGAGTGAGTTTGTGTAGGTTCCCTCCTGTTTATCTATTTTTTGTTAAAATTTTTTCCTCCCTACCCTCGCTGTACCGTAGTGTGTGTTTGTGGTGTGTTAGGGGCCTAGTGAGTGTGGTTTACTTTAAACAATGTCGGAGGCCCCTAAAGCCATCTTTTCTAAATGTACCAAGTGTGGCCATAAGCTCTCACCGGCGGATGGCCACACTCGGTGCGTTAGGTGCCTTGGGGTTGAACACCTCTCTTTGGGATGCACGATTTGTGCAGCGTTCAACCCCAGGGTACTTAAGGACCGGAGATCGAAGCTGATTCTGGCGGGCCTTTTGCCCCCGGACTCGGCTCCGACCTCCGGTTCTTCAGTGGCCACTACCCAGTCCTTGGTAGCGACCACCCCTGCCTCCCTCCCTCCGGTCGGGACTCAACCTCCCGTTTTGGCCCCGGAGGATAGGGAGGCCGGAAAAACCAAGAAGAAGGAGAAGCACCATAAGCGGCGAGCCGAGGACTCCTCCTCAGCCCCGCCCGCCAAGCAGGCTTCTCCTTCCAGGGTTTCTGGATCGCCTCCTCCTCGGCTCCGGTCCCCTTGCTTTTCACCGGGACCTGGGGAGGAAGCAACCCGGTCCCCGTCGAGGTCATCGAGGCGTCACTCTAGGTCTGCCTCGGTGGCCTCTTCGAGGTCTACTTACAGCATGTCAGATGCAGACATGGACCGGATGATGAGGAGGTTCATCCGGGCCCAGCTGCAGATGGGAGTGCTCTTGCCTCCCCCTCCAGGGGGGGAGCTCGACCCCCTTTTTTGCCCCAATCGCTCCTTCTCCGTCCCGCTTCCCGGGTTCGGAGCACTCGGAGCCGAGCCACGTTGGATCTGGGGGTATGTCGGAGCAGACAGTACTAGTTACTTCGGCTCCGACTGGTCCCTCGAGTTTGTTGGATCCAACCTCTCGGAGCCGTGGACGGAGCTTTGGATCCGAGGGACTTTGTGTGACTTCGGCTGTCCCAGTCGGAGCACACGGGTCCTTCGGATCCGAGGGTCTCGGCCCCGGATCCGGTCCCCGCCTCGGATCCGAGTGGGAGCTGACTCTCGGAGCCTATTGAGAGTGGCTCCCCCTTGGCTTTCATGGTGGTGGAAAGGGCACTGTTGAGTGTATCTGGACCCCCGGTCCTGGCTTCGGCTCCTCCCTGCACTCCCTCTCAGCTGGTCCGGGCTCCCATCACCCGGCCTTCGGGACAGCCTGCTCCGACGTCTCTGGGTGTTCCTGCGGAACTTGATATTGCTGGTGAGTCTTCCTTGGACAGCCCCCCCGAGGAGGTACCTCACAAAGCCAAGTGTAAGAGGAGGCACATGGACTCCCCTGAGTCCCTTACCGAAGATACAGACTTAGATGAAGGGGAAGGCTCCCCAAGATTACCCCCCGAGGATGTCTCCTTTGGAGACATCATGGAAATGCTCAGGATTGGGGGTGGTCTGCCCCTAAGGCTTCCTCCGATGAGTCCGTATTCCTAGAGGCGTTCAAAGCAGGACCATCTACCTCTTGGGTGTCCCCTCCCCCCGATCCCCTGGTGGACCTTATTGCCACCAGGGCTTGGAAGGAGCCGGACACTGTGGAGCCTATCCCCAAGCGCCCGGACAGGATCCTGAGTCCCCCTACTGAGAGAACCCACTGGAGCAGAGGTCCCCCTGTGGATGGCATGTTGGTGGCGGTGGCCACCAAGAGATAGCTGGCTTAGGAGAGCTCTGCGGTCCATCCTCCGAGTAAAGACTCTCGAGCGATGGACCGCCTGGGGAAGCAGGTCTTTAGTTCAGCAACCTTCTCCATGAGAGCGCTGAACTATATGGCACACGTTATCCGGATGCAGCGGGATCTAATAAAAGAATACGCTGCACCCCCCAGAGTCCATGTCGGAAGGAGACAAGCAGCTGTACTCCTCCCGAATGTCTACTCTACGCTCAGTTTCTAATACCTCTATGCAGCTCTTGTCACACACCACTGAAGGAGCCGCTAGAGCCGGTGGAGCCGGCCTGGTAATCAGACGTCAGGCCTGGCTCTGACACTGTGACTTCTCGGAACCCTTTAAGGCGTCATTCGCGAATGCCCCCTTTGATGGTTCTGCATTTTTTGGCAAAACCGTTCGCGACACCTTAGTCCAGAGCGAGAAAGACGGGAAGACGTTGTCTGCCGTCGGAGTCCGCATCTCTGCTCCCCAGAGGTCTTTTTCTAAGAACCAAAAGGGTCAGAAGAAGATGTGGTTCCGAAAATCGCATCAGTCCCAGTCTGATCCGGACAACCAGTCCTCTCGTGGCAGAGGAGGACAGGGAGGACACCGCCCAAGAGGCAGAGGGGGTCCCAGAAACTTTGGGTCCAGAGAACCCTTCTCTGAGAGGCCCACGCAGAACCCCTGAGGGGTTACCCGGCTGCTCCACTCTGGAGGCAGTCGGGGGGCGTCTTTCGAAGCACCTAGCAATGTGGGAGTCCATAACAACAGATCGCTGGGTGCTTCGCATCATATCCAGAGGTTACCAAATTCCCTTTATTGTAACCCCAAAATCAGAAGCCTCCCCGACGTACCACCCAATCAGAGGGAGGCAGCTGCTACAGAAATTCAGCAGCTTTTACAAAAAAGAGCCATCCAACCCGTCCCCCCAGATCAGTTCGGATCTGGGTTTTACTCCAGGTTCTTTCTGGTGCCAAAAAAGACGGGGGACTTGAGACCCATCCTTGATCTCTCTCTCCTGAACTTGGCAGTACCCAAAGAAAAGTTCTGAATGGTCACCTTGCAATCTATTCTCCCCCTATTATGGGAGAACGATTGGATGTGCTCAATAGATCTCAAGGATGCATACTACCACATCCTAGTGGACAGACGCTCCAGGAGGTTCCTCCGCTTCCGGCTGGGAGCCAGTCATTTTCAGTTCAGGGCCCTTCCTTTCGGTCTCACCTCAGCCCCCAGGGTGTTCACCAAAGTCTTAGCGGTCATAGCGGCCCACCTGAGGCTTCAGGGAATTCAGGTCTTTCCGTACCTGGACGACTGGCTCCTCATCGCCCCAACAAGGCATCTACTCTGTTCAGGCAGGGATTACTTCCTCGACCTTGCTCCACGTCTAGGGTTAACTATCAACATGACCAAATCATCTCTAGTCCCCTCACAGGTGATAGATTTCATAGGGGCCAGATTAAACTCCAGGGTAATGCTTGCCTTCTTAACCCTCAACCGGCTTCAAAACCTGAGGTTGCATGTCAAGGCCATTCTCATTCTTTCCGCTCCACCTGCGGAATTGATCCTGAGGGCTCTAGGGTCCATGGTGGCAGCTATTCCTCTTCTACCCCTAGCCCGCCTAAATATGAGGATTCTGCAATGGACACTCCAAGTACAATGGTCCCTGTCTCTCAACTCCCTGTCTCATCCTATTCCCCTAAGCAGGGCTTGCAGAATGTCGCTCGTGTGGTGGCTCCGGTCCCCGAGTTTCCACATGGGACGACCAATTTCGATGCCTTCCCCTGTCGCCACAGTGACCACGGACGCCTCCCGCCTGGGGTGGGGGGGGGGCACTATTCAGGGAGAATGGTCCAAGGCACGTGGAACGACACAGAGACCTCCTTGCATATCAATGTCCTAGAGATGAGGGCGGTACTTTTGACGTTGCAGGCACTTCACAGCCTTCTACCGATTGGGACAATTGCAGTACAGACGGACAACATGTCAGTTGTCTGGTACATCAACAAACAGGGGGGATCCAGGTCTTATCCCCTTTGTCGCGAGGCCATGAGAGTGTGGGAATGGGCGATTTCCACCAACCGCTTTCTTATTGCAACGCACATTCCGGGACGGTCCAACATTCTAGCAGACAGGCTCAGTCGTTCGATTCTGACTCCGTACGAGTGGTCTCTCAATCCCCTGGTAGCGAAGCAAATATTTGCCCTATGGGGGCAACCCTGTTGTGATCTTTTTGCCTCTCCTTCAAATACCAAATGCAACAGTTACTTCGCTCTAATTCCCCTGCAGGGGGAGTCCCCAAGAGACTCTCTAGTACATGCTTGGCCTCCCGGTCTCCTTTACGCTTATCCCCCGTTGCCCATGATGCTGAAACTCCTACAGAAAGCCAGTCGGCTGGGGAGCAGAATGATCCTCATTGCCCCATTCTGGCCTCGTCAAACATGGTTCCCGTACCTGTGGTCTAACCTAATTCATCCACCATGGATTCTAGATCCACTCCCGGATCTCATTACCCACCCTCTGGGTCTCCAGACTCCCAACCTGGTCACCCTCAAGCTAACTGCTTGGTTGCTCCAGTTCCACTCCTGATTAGGACTCCCGGAATCTCCTCACCAGTCAAAGCCATCCTAGTAGCAGCACATAAACCTTCCACCAGAAAAGTCTATCGAAGCAAGTGGAAGCGTTTCTCCATCTGGGCGGAGCACCATCACTTGGATCCTTTCACGGCGCCTCTCACGTCGGTTTTGGGGTTCTTAACTACCCTCTTTCATCAAGGGGCTAGCTGCTCTACAGTCAAAGTACAACTGGCAGCAATTTCGCATTATCATGTAGGGCATGAATCAGGCCCTCTGATGGCTGCTAAGCTTTGTAAGGCGTTCCTCAAGGGTACTTTCCTTCTCAGACCTCCAGTCAGGGAGGTAGTACCCCCATGGGATTTGTCCTTGGTCCTCCAAGCCTTGACTAGCCCCCCTTTCGAACCGGCAGCCACGGTTGATCTTAAACATCTCTCTTGGAAAACAGCCTTCTTAGTGGCCATTACTTCAGCTAAAAGGGTTTCTGAACTTCAGACTCTATGTGTTAAGCTGCCTTATTTGTCCTTCCACCCGGATAGAGTTTACCTCAGGATCAATCCGTCTTTTCTGCCTAAGGTGTCTTCAGAAGCTAATATTAATCAATCCATTAATCTTCCTGTGTTCTTTCCCCATTACCAGAACAAAGGAGAATATAAGCTGCATTCCTTGGATGTGCACAGACAATTACGTTTTTATACTCATCGAACTGCTGGTCATAGGCAATCTGACCAGTTGTTTGTCTCCTTTGCCAAAACAAGTTTAGGCAAGTCAATTTCTAAAGTTACTCTATCACGGTAGATAGCTAACTGTATCCATTTAGCATACCAGAGTTCGGGAAGGCCTGCACCTCAAGGGGTTCGAGCCCATTCCACTAGGGCCGTCGCTGCTTCGGTGGCTTTTAAATCTAGGGTTCCCTTAGATGATATTTGTTCCGCAGCCACTTGGGCCTCATCTCATACTTTTATCAGCCATTACAAACTGGATGTCGTCTCCAGAGGTAGGAAGTCCTTTGGCTCTGCAGTGCTCCGGAATGTTCTTCCATAAAGGCCACCCAGGATTCAGGTAGCTGGGGACTCTGTCCCAAAGGTTGCTGACAAATGAAGTTCCTACTTCAGATTAAGAAGTTATGTACTCACCATAACGTTCCATCTGAGTAGGTATCTTCATTTGTCTGCAACCATCCCCCCCTCCTTCCCCCTGACCTTTAGGATCTGTCTTGGATTAGCCCCTTCCGGGGCACCTTTATATTGCTTATATCGGGCAAACTTGATCTGAGGTCAGTTAGGGTTAGCAGGGGATTATGGGTAAAGGGAGGAGCTAGGAGCTCGGATCTATGCTGTGGTAAAAGTTGCCGGATCGGATCCGTATCCCAAAGGTTGCAGACAAATGAAGATACCTACTCAGATGGAACGTTATGGTGAGTACATAACTTCTAATTCTGTAATTTCCAGTTCATGATTCATGATAATTCACCACATCCTCACTTGTTGGTTCTGCCTTTGTTTTCCATTTTCTTATAATTGCCTTTTTAGATGTTCTTCGTGTTTCACTGTTGTGGTCATCACACTAGGGTTATCTACCTGCAGGTAGCCCTCAGTCGGCCCAAATACCAGAGACTTAGTATTTCTGCGTCGGATGCTGTCTCTCCAGGACTGACTTCAGGTCGTCAGGGTTATAAAAACAGGCAGCCGACACCATTACATCAGTCTTTCTTGCTGAGGAGCCAGAAACAGTTTGCAAGTGCCGGTCGGCCACTACCTGAATTTTTATTTACTAATTAAATAATCCTGAAGTCTTCTAAAGCTAGGTACCCCATTGGGGATCCTTTTTTCCTTGCTCTAACAGATGTCAGAAAAAGTTAACAATTGTCTTGCCTGTGGAAAGCAAATACCTCAAGGAGATTTTCATTCTTACTGCGTCACCTGTTTGGGCCCAGACCATGACATCCCTCGCTGTTGGTTTTGTGCCTTGTTTAACACACCAACCATTCGTCAGGCTCTGTCACTAAATTCTTTCGCTCTCGATCTCCATATTCTGAAATGGCTTTGGTAAGGCATCTGACTACCGATATTCCAAAAAAAGTAAGGATAAAGACTGAGACAGACCGCATAGGTCCAAAACTGCCGACGACACTTCCATTAAGCTAGTCGCCAGTCTGCCGGTATTCAGTGAGGCACCTTCGCAGCCCCTGATGCCCACTTCAGTGGATTCGCAGGCCTCTACTGAGACCCATTCGGAGTCTGGTATGGCGCGAGACGCTTCTTCGACTATGGAACCTGCGGATGGTTCTGGAGCCGCTGTGCAGGCACCGGCTTCTGAGGCAGATGTTCTTCGTGTTTCACTGTTGCAGTCATTACATTTGGGTAATCTGCTGGCAGGTTGCCCTCAGTTGGCCTGAATTCCAAAGTCTTGGGTCCTGCGTTGGTTGCTGTCTCCCTTCCATGATGTCAGGGGTATAAAACATGCAGCCGACGCCATTTTCTTTAGTCTTTCTTGCCGCGCGGTGCCCAAAGCAGAAGCATTTCGCAAGTGCCGGTCGGCCGACTACTGAAATATTCAAGTTTGAGTTTCAGAACTGAAGTCTTCACTAAAGCGAAGTACCCCGTTGGGGAAACTTTTTTCATGCTCCATACCGATGTCAGAAAAAGTTAATAATTGTTTTACTTGTGGGAAGCAAATCCTTCATAAGGATTTCCATTTATACTGTATTCCTTGCCTAGGCCCTGATCTCACAACATGCCTGGCTGTCGGTTTTGTGCTAGATTTAACCAATGCACTATTAAGCGTCAGTATATCTTTGCCTCTAAGTATTTTGGAAACAGATTTAATTACTCAGAAATGTCGTCGGATAGCAATCCAACTACCGGAGTACACAAAAAATGCAAAGAAAAGGACAGAGAAAGGCAGTCGAGATCCAAAACCGACGACAAAGCTTCTTCTAAGCCAGTCGCCGGTTCGTTGGTACTCAGTGAGGTACTTTCGCAGCCCCTGATACCTGCTACCTTCGAGTTGCAAGCCTCTACCGACACCCATGTGGAGTCCGGCATGCCGCAAGATACTCATGGTATTGGACCGATGGATGTATCTCCCTCGGATGGGTCTGGAGCTGCTGAGCAGGCACCGGCTTCTGAGGGTGTATTCAGACCTCAACATTTGTATATCAAACCGACGACAGCTGCAAAACCAAAGACAAAAGCGACTTCTAAATCTAAAATAACGACGCATGAGCCATGTGCACATGCCTCTATGCCTAAAAAACAGATGATCAAAATGGCTGAAGACCTTACAGGGGTACCCATCCCCCTCCAGATAAGAGGCCTAGGCAAGACACTGATTATGAATCTTCAGATCAGGTTTCTATTTCTTCTGATTCCTCTTCTGATCAGGAACGATCTATACCTCCCTATGTGGATTCTGATGCAGAGGAGTCTATACCATCTGGATCTCCTCCTGAGGATTATTCTTTTGGAGAAACCTTGCATACTTTTAGGGAGCATTTTCACTGGGAGAGTCAAGATTTCTCAGAATCAAAAAAGAGGCTCAGGGATTTCCTTCTCCCTCAGCACAGGCCTTTAGCCATTCCCCCTGTTTTAGACGTTGTGGATGATGTGTTTTCGGAGTCAAGCATGACCCCTGACTCCTTACCTCCGGCTGCCAGTAAGCCTGACAGATATTACAGGGTCCCTGACTCGCATACATTTTTATTTAGAAACCCTGCTGCTGACCCTGAAACTATTTCACAGGGTCCTAAGGGAGTTAAGGACTCACCAGCAAAATATCCTACCCCCTCTGACAGAGATTCAAGGGCACTGGACAGATGGGGAAAAAAGGTTTATACATCTGCAACATTGGCTATCAGAAACTGTCAATTTCATATGCTTAAGTATCAACAACATGTTATGGAATTGCTGAAACGTGCAGAAAATAAAGAATTGCAGGAATTATTGCATGCAGCTGAACAGTTTGGAAAGCATACTTTGCAATGTGGTTTTGATTCCTTAGAGGCCTCCTGCAGGGCCGCAGTTACTGGATCTGTGATTAGGAGGCATGCCTGGCTAAAAGAACAAAATTTGCCTGATCATGTTAAAACTAAATTGCTAGATGCACCTTTACAGCATGATACTTTGGTATTAAGGCAGAAGAGGTTTTAAAGAAAATGGAAGACAAAGCTAAGTCTATGCAAACTGTTAAAGACTTCTTACAAGTGCAGCCACCAAGATTCAGTAGACACTGGCCTACAAAAAATTGGTCCTTTCCTGTGTCAGACAGAGCTCAAAGGGGCAAATCCAGACGCCCTAAGGGTTCCAGATACCAGGTGCAAGATTCATACAGGTCAAAGCAATGGGGCGCTTCTACCTGCAAAGCTGGAGGAGATAAAGCGCAAACTTACAGAAAACAGTCCCAATGACTTCCCTCTGCCTGCACCAAGCACTTATCTTTTGGCAGCAGCCTTAGGGGGAACATTAGCACTTTTTGCTCAAAATTGGCAGTTAATAACCCAGGACAGGTGGGTACTAAACATAGTATCACAGGGATACAGATTCCATTTCCACACTCTGCCAATGGCAAATGGTTGGCCAGATCTGCCAAAAAATCAATGGGCAGAGGCACAGAAACAGGTTACGTCCCTAATGGATATGGGGGCCATTCAGCCAGTACCAGAACAGGAAATGTCCAAGCTGGGTATTGAGACAAGTTCCTTAGGACTACGGGTACCAGTGTTGGCGGGGCCAGTTCAGGGTAATTAGTATCATCTTTGGTTTCTCTTGTCTGACTTTTAGGAGGACCTTGGGGAGAAGAGTCAGAGGAGGAAAGGCGTAAACTGGTAGTTTTTTTCCAACTGAAGTATAGGGCGTCCACCTTCCATGCTTATCTGTGATAAGTCCTTGTGCAGAATCTTTTTAATTGATAATTTTGAGGAGAGGCAAATAGATCTATGTCTGAGATCTATGTCTGGGCTCCCCCATTTCTCTGTTATCATGCTAAAGACTTGTGGATTTAGTTTCCACTTGTGAGGATCCATAAGGTTTCAGCTTAAATCGTCTGCCAGAGTAGTTTACTTTCCTGGCAGGAATTGAGCTTGAAGATGTATTTGGTAGGTCAAAGCTGTGTCCCACAGTGCCATGGCTAATCTGCAAAGGGGGTATGAGTGTGTGCCCCCTTGCTTGTTTATATACCACACGACCGTGTAGCAAGTAGCAGTTGTGTTTGTGGTTTTTACTCGACTGTTCTTGGTACCCAGAAAGGACAAGGCCTGACGGCCAATACTGGATTTATCGATTCTGAACACATACCTGGACATTCCAAAATTCAAAATGCTGACTTTGCAGCAGCTTCTGCCCATGCTGGGCAAGAATGCTTGGCTGGTGAAATTAGACCTAAAAGAGGCATACCTGCATGTCCCAATAAGACATTCGTGCAGAAGATACCTCAGATTCAAGGCTGGCTTAATGCATTACCAATTCTCTGCACTGACCTTTGGCTTATCTACTGTGCCCAGGGTCTTTACAAAGTGGCTGGCACCAGTAATTGCATTTTGCAGACAAAGAAGTATACAAATATACCCTTACTTGGGTGACTGTCTCATTCAAGCAGAGAGCAAGGACACACTTCTTCGACACCTGGCATTTGTGAAAAGGCTTCTAACATGCCTAGGGTACACAATAAACGAAAAGAAATCACAACTGGTACCCTCTCAAAAGATAACATTCCTGGGTGCAAGCTTGAATACAACTGCCCAGATGGCTTACCTCACGCCAGACAAGAAAGGCAACTGACTACTTACTTCAAACTGATGGCAGCAAAAACCCAGGTTTCTGCAAGACAAATTCTGCAGGCTGTGGGCTTCATGGCATCCTGCATTCTACTGATTACATATGCAAGACTGCATATGAGGAAACTTCAGTGGTACCTAAAAAGTTTATGGAGTCAACATTCTCACAGTCTGGAAGCAATGATTCCTCTCATTCCCTGCCTACAACAGGAGTTTCTGTGGTGAGCAAAGGCATGTCACCAAAACATGGGATGGGCCTTCACTCTACTCCCTGCCAGCCAAACCATAACAACAGGCGCATCAGATTAAAGAAGATGCATTCAGGGCATATGGACCCCAAAACAAATGCATCTACATATCAACCAGAAAGAGATGCTAGCTGTTCAAAATGCCCTAACAGCCTTCAAGGACTTAATTCATCCAGGGCAACTAATGATAAAGACGGACAACACCACGGTCATGTGGTATATAAACAAGCAAGGGGGCACACACTCATACCCCCTTTGCAGATTAGCCATGGCACTGTGGGACACAGCTTTGACCTACCAAATACATCTTCAAGCTCAATTCCTGCCAGGAAAGTAAAATACTCTGGCAGACGATTTAAGCCGAAACCTTATGGATCCTCATGAGTGGAAACTAAATCCACAAGTCTTTAGCATGATAACAGAGAAATGGGGGAGCCCAGACATAGATCTCAGACATAGATCTATTTGCCTCTCCTCAAAATTATCAATTAAAAAGATTCTGCACAAGGACTTATCACAGATAAGCATGGAAGGTGGACGCCCTATACTTCAGTTGGAAAAAACCTACCAGTTTACGCCTTTCCTCCTCTGACTCTTCTCCCCAAGGTCCTCCTAAAAGTCAGACAAGAGAAACCAAAGATGATACTAATTACCCTGGACTGGCCCCGCCAACACTGGTACCCGTAGTCCTAAGGAACTTGTCTCAATACCCAGCTTGGACATTACCTCAAAGACCTCAACTACTGTCCCAGCAAAACAATCAGATCCTGCACAATCAACTACAGACACTCAACCTGGCAGCATGGCTGATCTTGTAGTTATGCAAACAACACCTCTCAGTAAAGCTGTAATGGATGTCATTTTGGAAGCCAGAAGGCTTAGTACTAGAAAATCTTATGCTGACAAACGGAAGAGATTCTGTGCTTGCAATCAAGCACAAGGAACTGATACAGCAGAACCAAATATTCCTCAGATATTACAATACTTAACTGAGATGCCTGACAAAGGCCTATCTTTCTCATCAATTAAAATCCATGCCTCTGCCATTTCGGCTCATTACAATACAGAGCCACCAATCTTCTCTCATCCATTACTAAAGCAGTATCTTAGAGGAGCCAAAAATGTAAGGCCTCCTAGAAGATCACCATTACCTGCATGGGACCTCAGTTATATGTTGGAAAAGCTCACCCTGCCTCCATTTGAACCAGCTGCTACCACTGGTATAAAGTTCTTATCATGGAAGACAGCTCTGCTACTAGCAATTACTTCAGCAAGAAGAGTTTCAGAGCGACAGGCCCTCATGACTGTAGAGCCTTTTTATCATATTTTACCCAGACAGGGTGTCTGAGGACAAATCCTACATTTATGCCTAAGGTGGTTTCCAGTGTGGCTCTTAACCAAACAGTTCATCTGCCAACCTTTTATCCAAATCCGTAGGACAAGGGAGAGAGAATTCTGCATTCCTTGGACGTACACAGATAGCTAAAATTCTACTTGAGCAGGACTAAAGCTCTAAGAAAAACTGAGCAATTACTAGCGTCATATGCTGCAGGATCAGAAGGAAAGGCTATTTCAAAGCAGACAGTTTCAAAGAGGATAAGCCACTGCATCCGTTTCTGCTACTTACACCATGGTAAACCTGTGCCCAAAGGCATTAGGTCTCATTCCACCAGAGCTGCAGCTACTTCAGCAGCCTTTCTCAGAGGAGTACCAACCAAAGACATTCTAGAGGCTGCTACTTGGAGTTCTGTTCACACCTTTACAAAGCCTTATCATTTGCCTCTCTGCTCTAAGTCCAGGGCAGGCTTTGCCACTGCAGTTCTGCAGGGCCTTTTAGCCACACCTAATGCTGTTTAGCTCCAGCCTCCCAACCATAGCTTTGGGATTCTACCCAAATGTAATGACTGCAACAGTGAAACACAAAAAACATAGTACAGTTGTGTACACTTACCATAAATGTAGATGTTCGAGTGTATTCACTGTTGCAGTCCAGGTTACCCTCCCTCCATCCCCCTGTCATTCTGGAGTTTATCTTTCCTTCTCTATCTTCTACAACCTATGTGGTGTATTTGCTTGTAGATGAAGGTAAAGTTTATGTTGATGCATGTGTGTATATATATATATATATATATATATATATATATATATATATATATATATATATATTTTTTTTTTTTTGCTACCCTTTTGGGGGCACCTGACATCGGGGCCAAGAAAAACTAAAGAAAATGGCGTCGGCTGCATGTTTTATACCCCTGACGACCGTCATGGAAGAGGAGACAGCAACCGACGCAGGACCCAAGACTTTGGAATTCAGGCCGACTGAGGGTAATCTGCCAGAAGATTACCCAAATGTAATGACTGCAACAGTGAATATACACGAACATCTACATTTATGGTAAGTGTACACAACTGTACTTTCTTCGCTCAACCAATGTTCGAATCAAACCGACGACTTCTTTTCTAACCAAAACTACTGAGTTTCTTAGGCCCAGAGTACGCACTACACCTAGAAAACCGATGCCCAAAGCACATGCTCATGCTTCCATGACACAAAAACAAATGCTTAGAATGGCTGAAGACCTTATTATGCTGATTAGGGGAAGTCAGCCTTCCCCTGCAAAGAGACAAAGAATCCAGTCCCCTTCAGCTTCTACAGACCAGGAGTCTGATGAGACTGAGATTTCTGATTATGAAGACATGCCCTCATCTGCCTATGAAGATTCAGATGCAGAGGAATTCATTCCCTGTGCCGCCCCTCCAGATGATTTTTCTTTTGGTGAAACCTTGCATACTTTAAGAGAGCATTTCCATTGGGAATGCCACAACTATCCTCAGTCCAAAAAGAGATTCAGAGAATTTTTAGAGTTGACTCAGCACAGGTCTTTAGCTATACCCCCTGTCCTGGATGTTGTGGATGATGGAATCCAGTCTTACTCCTGACACTTTACTTCCTGCCCCTAGGAAACCAGACAGGTACTACAGAGTAACTGACACCCACAAATTTCTTGTCAAGAATCTTACTACTGACCCAGAGATCATTTCCCAGGGGCCTAAAGGAATCAAGGCTACTACAGCCAAGAATCCCACCCCTTCGGACAGGGATTCCAGAGCTCTGGACAGATGGGGTAAGAAAGTATACACCTCTGCAACTCTTACTATTAGGGCATTGAATTGCCAGTTTCACATGCTGAATTACCAGCAACATATTATGGAACTCGTTAAACAAAAAATGGCAACATTTTCAGACTGTGCAGAAAATAAAGAATTGCAGGAGCTTATGCAGTCTGCAAGCCAAGTTAGTAAGCATACTTTGCAGTGTGGTTTTGACGCCCTAGAGGCATCTTGCAGGGCAGCAGTCACTGGTTCTGTACTGAGAAGACATGCTTGGCAGAAGGAGCAGACCTTGTCAGACCATGTCAAATCAAAGTTACTAGACGCTCCTTTGAATAAGGACTGTTTGTTTGGCACCAAAGCAGAAGCGGTTCTTAAAAAGATGGAAGAAAAAGCTAAATCTATGCAGACTGTTAAAGAATTCTTTCAAGTGCAACCCCCTAGATTCAGTAGGCATTGCCCTTCAAAACACTGGTCCCTTCCAGCCCCCTCCAGGTCTTCTTTAACCAGAACCAGGGGAAACAGACCACCCAGACTACAGTCTCAGGGTATGCAGAGATCTAAGCAATGGAGTGCCCCCACCCCTTAAGCAGGGAGTGGTAAGCCACCTCCTTATGGAAAAAGCTCACAGTGACTTTACTCCACTTCCCAGCCCTGCCCAATTGCTTGTACCCTTAAAAGGAAAACTTGCCCTTCATGCAAAAAACTGGATGTACATCACTCAGGACAGGTGGGTCCTCAACATTGTATCCCAGGGGTACAAATTTTATTTCCATTTACCGCCAACCCCAAGCGGGTTTCCAGACCTTCCTCCAAACCAGTGGGCATAGACTCAAAACCAAATATTTTCCCTGCGCAATATCAGAGCTATTCAGCCAGTTCAAGTAGAACAGAGGGGTCAAGGATTCTATTCCAGTCTCTTCCTGGTACCCAGGAAAGAGGGCTCTTGGCGCCCAATCCTGGATCTTTCAGTTCTCAACACCTTCCTGGTGGTACCAAAATTCAAAATGCTTACCCTGCAACAGCTTCTTCTTATGCTATCCAAGGATGCCTGGTTAGTCACCCTTGATTTAAAAGAAGCCTATCTGCACATCTCCATAACAGAGTCATGCAGGAAGTATGTATGTCTCAGGGCAGGATCTATGCATTATCAGTTCTCTGCACTTCCCTTTGGCTTATCTACTTACGTCCAGGGTATTCACAAAATGCCTGGCCCCAGCCATTGCATACTGCAGGCAGTGAAATATCCAAATTTACCCGTACTTGGAAGACTGCCTGATTCAGGCGGACAGTCAGGAATTGCTGCTGCAGCACCTGACATTTGTAAAAAACCTTCTCACTTCCTTGGGGTACACCATCAACGAAAAGAAATTGGTACCCAGTCAAAAGATTGTATTCCTGGGAGCTAGCTTGGACGCAACTTCCCAGATGGCATTCCTAACTTCAGAAAAGCAAGTCTGACAGACTGCTTCAAACAATGGCCACCAGAACCCAGCTATCTGCAAGAAAAATACTGCAAGCCCTAGGGTTCATGGCCTCATGCATACTGCTAATTCCACATGCAAGACTGCATATGAGGAAACTTCATTGGTACTTAAAAAGTCTTTGGGGCCAACATTCTCAGCACCTGGAAACAGTCATTCCTATCATACCTTGTCTAAGGACAGAGTTCCTTTGGTGGGCAGAAGCATGCAACCACAACAAGTTACTGCCATTTACTCAACCCCACACCAGAAAGACCCTAACCACAGATGCATCAGACTGTGCCTGGGGGTCTCACATGGATGGCAATGTATTCAGGGCCACTGGAGCCCATTTCAAATTCATCTGCACATCAACCAAAAAGAGATGCTAGCTATACACAATGCCCTGACAGCTTTCAGATCCCTACTCTTTCCAGGACAACTGCTAATAAAAGCAGACAACGCCACAGTTATGTGATACATCAACAAGCGGGGGGGGGGGGCATTCCTACCTACTCTGCAGTTTAGCTATGGCCCTGTGGAACACGGTCTTGGACATTCAAGTCCATCTACAAGCTCAATTCCTGCCAGGCAAACAAAACTCACTGGCAGACAAATTAAGCAGAAATCTCCTAGACCCACACGAGTGGAAACTGGAGCCCAGCACCTTCAACCTTCTGATTCAGAAATGAGGGACCCCAGAGGTGGATCTCTTTGCCTCCCCCTAGAGCCATCAGCTCAGCAAAGTCTGCACCAGGAATCCTCACAGCAGGGCCTGGAAAGTGGATGTTCTATCCTTTCAGTGGGAAAAGCTCTCAATCTATGCCTTTCCCCCCTGCCCCTTCTCTCAAGAGTATTACTCAAGTTTAAAACAAGACAGGCCAAGGACAATTCTGATTGCCCCAGACTGGGCACACCAGCACTGGTACCCACTCCTGCGCAGCCTGACATCAGTGCCACCCTGGCACCTACACCATACCCCAATCCTGCTCTCTCAGCAGGAGGGACAGATTTTGCATCCACAACTGCAAACCCTAAGTCTTGCAGCCTGGCTTATTCCTTGAATTCTCCACCAGCAACCCTAAGCAAACAGGTGCTGGACGTCATTCTTGAAGCCAGAAGTCCCAGTACAAGAAAATCCTATGCTGATAAGTGGAAAAGGTTCTGCTCGTGGATTCAGTCCAAAGGAGAGGGCACAACTCTGCCCTCCCTGCCTCTAATCCTGGATTACTTAGCAGATCTACGCCACAAAGGCCTGTCCTCCTCCATTAAGATACATGCCTCAGCCATTTCTGCTTATTACAATACTGCGCCACCTCTCTTCTCGCACCCTGTGATCAAACAGTTCCTGAGAGGGGCAAACAACTTAAGGCCACCAAGGAGAGTACCCACACCTGCTTGGGACCTGAACTTTGTACTGGAAAAGCTCACGCTTCCCCCTTTTGAACCTGCTGTGTCAGCAGAGGTAAATTTCCTCTCTTTGAAAACAGCCTTGCTTCTAGCCATCTCTTCAGCTAGAAGAGTGTCTGAGCTACAAGCACTGATGGCTGTGGAACCCTTCATTATTTTCCATGCTGACCGGGTTTCCCTCAGGGCTTCTCCTTCCTTTATGGCTAAGGTGGTGTCCAGTGTGGCTCTCAATCAATCCATTCATGTACCAACCTTCTTCCCAGTCCTTAAAATAAAGGGGAAAAGGTCTTGCACTCCTTGGACGTGCACAGACAGCTCAGATTCTACCTTGATAGGGCTAAGCCCTTCAGAAAATCTGACCAGTTATTAGTCAGCTTCGCAACAGGGGCAGAGGGCAAGGCCATTTCAAAACTATTTCCAAATGGATAGCACACTGCATCCATTTCTGCTACAAGCACCATGGGAAACCAACCCCTCAGGGGGTCAGAACACATTCCACTAGGGCAACATCTACCTCTACAGCATTGGCCTAGTAGAGGAATTGGTTCCCGCCAGACAGTATAAAGCGGTACCCATGAGGAGGTCACACAATCCTGAGAGGATGGCACGTCCTTAGAGACTTTACCAATGCCTGCTTCAGATGTCGAGGGGGAACCTACCTTTTCTGCGGGTTCATCGGAACCGACCCTATTCCTGTCTCAGGCCTGAGGTCCTCTCCAGTTCGGACACCTTTAAAGAAAAAACAAGCACTTTTCTCCACCACTTGCGTCGAGGGGGAACCTACCTTTTCTGCTTGTTCATCGGAATACGCCGATCCTATTCCTGTCTCGGAGCCGAGGTCCTCTCCAGTTCGGACACCTGCAAGGCCTTTAAAGAAAAAAACAAAAAAACAAGCACCTTTCTCCACCACTTGAAAGCACCCCAGTTTGGCAAGCTTTCAGCCAGGGTATCTTCAATGCCTTCATGGCCTTATGGCCTACCACTGTTGGGAGCCCTGCTGCAGCCCCTCCACTCCTCAGCCCTAGGCCTCAGACTTCTGCCAGAGAAGAAGAGGAGGAATTCTCTGATTCCTCAGGAGACTCCCTCTCTTACACCACCCAAATTTCCTTTCCCCTGGGGTATGGCTCCCCAGAGGAAGAGTCCATTGACCCTGACTCACCAGTGGAAGACTTAACCTTTACAGAAACCATTCAAAAAATAAGAGACCACTTTCAGAGGGAATCCTTTATCATGACCAAGTACAAAAGATGTTTTATGACCTCATACAGATGGACTCCCCCAGTCCCTCTGCAGTTCCACCCATTCTGACCGCCTTCTTGGATGCCTTCTTATCTGCATCACTCAATCCTGACTCACAGCCCCCTGCTCCTTGCAGACTAGACAAAGTACAGGTACAACGTGCCTAAAACTGAAAAATTCCTTATTAAGTGCCCTCCTGCTGACCCAGCCACTATTTCCATTGCTACTGATAGGGCTACCAAACTTCTCCCTACCACTACCTTGCTTCCTGCTGGTAAGGACAGTAAGACTATGGAACACTTAAGCAAGAACATTTATATGTCTGCCAATCTATGTACCAGACCCATATGGCCAAATACTCTCTAGCCCTGCCAGAGAAGGCCACTAAAGATTTGGCTGGCATCCCTGACTGTCTGGCCAAAGCTTCTCTCACTTTTCTCCTAGCTCTCATCTCCCATGTGAACAGACATTCCATTAGGTGTAGCTGTGATGTAGCAGAGGCTTCCGCTAGGTCAGCTGCATCAGCCTCTGCTCTTAGAAGGTATGCCTGGCTTCGTCTTCAGCCTCTGCCTGATGACTTCAGGGCGAAACTCATTGATAATCCCTTAGATCCCTCTGTGTTATTCTGTTCCAAGGTGGCAGATCTCTTCAAATCTTTACAGTAAAAAGGGAAAGAAATGCAGGACCTCAAACACTTGCTAATTTCTCCCATACCCAAGTTCCATAGGAACTACCCGGTCAAGACTCAGTTCATCCAGAAATATGCACGGCCAGTGCCTCCCTCCAGACCTAGGAGACCTCCTAGAAAGCAAACGTCCCCGGCTCGAGCTTCCTGAACCCCTAGCCAGCGAACCCCGTTTTAGGATAAGACTGGTAATGTCTGACTACCTGCCAACCTTCTGAAACCCTCTATCACCCCCCCTGTTCCTGTCTGTTAGATTCTCTCACTGTCTCCCTGCCTGGTCCCACATTACCACAGACAAATGGGTTCTGTCCATCATCCAGAATGGCTTTTTCATGTCCTGGATCTCCCTTCCGGTAAGAAAGGGTACCCCTGAACCTCCCAGCAATCAGCTCCACCTCATAGAACCTGTACTACAAACTTTACTGTCCCAAGGCACCATAGAACCAGTTCCTTCGGAAGCAAAAGGGAAAGGATTCTACTCCAGGATTTTTCTGGTACCCAGAAAAGAGGGACCATGGAGACCCATCCCAGATCTCTCACTGCTAAACCTGTTCCTAAAGGTCCCCTACCTTCAGGATCCTCTCTCTTCCCAATCTCTTCCCTCTGCTTCTGCCCCACAGGTTCATGGTGACCCTATATGTAAAGGATGCTTACCTACACATCCCAATAAAGCCCACCTTCAGGAAATACCTGAGATTTTTGGAAGGCTCTTCTCACTTTCAGTTCTCTGCCTTGCCGTTTGGGCTTTCCACTGCCTCAAGGATATTCACAAAATGTCTGACTCCAGCTATTGCTAATTGCAGAACAAAGGGAATCCAAATATTCCTTTACCTAGATGAGCTTTTGATTCAAGCGGACAATCCAAAGACCCTCCTCCTTTACACTCAGTTTCTTCTGACCCTTCTACAGTCTCTAGGGTTTCAGATAAACTTCCCAAAGTCCCATCTGGAGCCTACATAGGACATTGTTTTCCTAGGTTGCAGGATTCACACAGACCATATGCAGGCCTTCCTGCCAGCAGACAAACTGGCATCCCTGACTGACCACCTGATTGGCATTGATCAGGTATCAGAACTGACTGCAAGACAATACCTGAGGCTCCTGGGTTACATGGCAGCCACTATTCCCATGCTTCCCTTGGCAAGACTGCTCTTGAGAAAGCTACAGTGGTATCTTCGGTCAGTCTGGACCCAGCACTCCCATCCCCTGGAATTCAGGGTCCACCTTATATCCTGCCTGAAACAAGAACTTTGCTGGTGGCTGTCACAAGTGACCATTATTCCAGGCCTTCCTTTCCAACCTTCCCTACCAACCCAGATCATGCGTACAGATGCATCAATCCTGGGCTGGGGAGCAACTCTAGGCACAAGAAAGGTGCAGGGTTTGTTGCAACACCTACACAAACTAGAGCACATCAATGTTATGGAAATGAGGGCGATCCTCCTTGCTCTGGAAGCCTTTTGCCCTTACCTGTACCAAGGCCCACTCAAGATTTTCACGGATGACACCACTGTCCTGTGGTATCTCAACAAACAGAGGGGGACCAAGTCCTACATACTCTGCAGACTAGTCATGTGGGTATGGGAGCCAGCTGCCTCCAAGAGGATGATCCTACACGCAGTTTACATCCCCTCCCTTCACAACGTCCAGGCAGATTCTCTCAGCAGGACCATCACAAACAACCACAAATGGATGCTTCACAGAGATATCTTACTGGGCCTGGTCCACCAGTGGGGTATACCTCAAATAGACCTGTTCGCCTCCTCCATCAACAGGCAACTTCCTAGCTATTGCACCAGGACACCAAACCCCAAGGCACTAGCAACAGATGCCTTCTCAATTTTATGGAAGGGGAAATTTCTGTATCCATTCCTCCCCTTCCCATTGATTCAAAAGGTGCTGCTGAAAATTCAGCAAGACAACCCAAAAATCTTGATGGTGACCTCCTGTTGGCCAAGACGGCACTGGTTCCCCCTCTTACTTCTTCTGTCCAAAAGCAATCACCACAAGTTACCCCCCTAAGTGGACATGCTCACACAGCACAAGAGATCTCCAATACATCCACAGTGGCAGTCTTTGAACCTCACACTATGGCTGAGAGGATTCTGATGCCTTTTAGACACCTGTACAACGAGGACATGCTCAATGTCCTGCAGGAGGCCAGGAAACCCAATACTAGAAAATCTTACCTATCCAAATGGAAAAGATATTCCTTATGGTGTCACAAAAGACAGCTGGACCCGCTGGAAAGTAACATCCCTCTAATCCTGTCTTGCCTGTATGAACTACTGCAGACAGGACTGGCCTGCTCTTCTATAAAAGCACACCTGTCTGCTATCTCTGCTTGTCTCCACCTGGATCCACCCTTAGCATCCAGATTATCTTCACTGCTCTTCCTCAAAGGCGTCCTTCATCTCAGACCCCCCAGGAAACCAACCCCTCCTCCATGTGATCTCAGCTATGTAGTGGAAAAGCTCATCATGGCTCCCTTCGAGCCAGAGGCCAAAGCCTCCTTAAAGTTCTGCATCTGAAAAACTGTCTTATTGGTGGCTGTTATCTTAGCCAGGAGGGTCTCAGAGCTACAAGCTGTGATGGCTGACCCACCATTCCTTATCTTCCATCTGGATAGGGTGTCCCTCAGGATTAACCCCTCCTTCATGCCCAAGGTGGTGAACAAACATATCATTGAACCAGTCCATCCACCTGCCTACCTTATTTCCTAACCCACAGGGGGGTAGTGAGAGAGTTCTACATACCCTAGATGTTCACAGACAGCTGAGGTTTTACCTCCATAAAACCAAGTCTATTAGGAAATCTGGCCAACTGTATGTCTATTTCCACCCCAAGGCTCTGGGGAAAGCGGTGGCCAAACAGACCATTTCAGCCTGGATCTCCAAGGCCATTACCTTTTGCTACCGCTACCACTGTAAAACATTGCAGGGATCTATTAAAGCCCACTCCACAAGAGCTATGGCCTCTTCAGGAGCCATTTTTAAGGGACTTGACACTAACACTATCCTTGAAGCTGTTACCTGGTCCTCTGTACACACTTTCACCAAACATTACAAGCTGGACCAAATCTCTAGGCACAGAGCAGGATTTGCCAGGGCTGTCCTCCATAGATTCCTGGTGAGCTCTACCAGACCACCACCCCAGTCTTAGTGAGATGTGGTACTCACCCATATGTGGAATACTGCAACATAAGAATAGAAGGACATAGAAAAGTTGTGTAAAATTTTACCGTAACCATAGATGTATTTCTCTTCCATGTTGCAGTGTTTCTTCTCACCCTCCTTCCCCACCTGTCAGGTTGCACTTGCTCCTCCGGGTGGCACTGGACAAGCTATGCCCTTTTAGGACTGGCTGCGACTGGGGCTTCTGTTCTGAGGGCTGGTGCATGCAAATGTCACTTTTGTGCCCCACGTTCCTGTCAGCCACGTCAGACGTTCGACGCACCACGAGGGACTGAAAAACTTTGGAATATTGGCCAGACGCACACAAAAGAAGAAGGGTAAACCCATATGTGGAATACTGCAACATGGAAGAAGGATGACTATGGTTATGGTAAGATTTTACACAGCTTTTCTTTATGAAATGAAAATGACACCAGAATTCTTGGCCTGCACCAATGAAATTACTGATTTTTCATGCTGGATAAAAGCACTTGAACTCTTAACTCATACAGAGTTTACTGTGTATGACTACCACAAAAAGACGCGGTTAAGCTGCAAAGTCAGGAATTCTCTAATTTTTTGACAGATTCTGCAATTTACTATGTTCAAATAAGCTAGGTTTCACTACTGCAGCTTACAAATTCTGCTTGCAGTTTCTTAGCCTTCCTCACAGAAAAGGGTATTGCAGCAGCCTCTTGTATGTCATGTAGTAAGTCATTGAAGAATTATTCACTTTGCAGCTTTTTTCCTGTCATTTGAGCTCTTCATATAGCATGCTGATTTTAATATTATGCCAAAATGTATTATTTATAAAACGTTAAAAAAAAATTATTTAATCCTGTATTAGTTTCAATTTCTTTTTCAGCTGCTAGTTGGATACATTTTGAAGTTTACTTATTAATAAATGTTTTACTTGTAAAAAGCACCTTTAACTTAAACTACCTGCTTAAAGACAAAAAATAATTTTCAGCTAGCAAGGGAGGTATGCATTTCAGTTATACCTGCTTTTTTACAAGTCCCATGAAAGCTATTATTTTTGTATACGTCTTTTCTGTAGTGGAATGCACACGGGTTTTTTTCTTCTGTTGATTCTGATTCTTGTAATACAGTTAATTAGCTTTCCTCTTTCCTCCATTTTCTGTCTGAACATAGGAAACATCTTTACTGGTAAGCTTTCTTTTGAAGTTGTGTAGCATAACTTCTTACTAGTAGCAGCATGACATTGCATTTTATCAGGCCCCTGTTGTGTAGTCATTGGTTATTTGTATCCTTTTTTTCTCAATTGTTTTTATTGAAAATTTTAAGGTTATTTATACCCTTTGACTTTTTCCAGTGCTTGATGTGATTCCACAAAAGGCTTCTTGCCAAGTTGGAATAATCATTTTTAATATTGCTGGGTACATAAGCTTAATGGATGGATCATTAAATTTGAAAATTCTAGATTTTATACAATCCATTTCTTATACTTTAAATAAAATGGCTGGTCACTGGAAGCAGTACTGACTCCAGCATCACTTTTCCAAAAGCTGAAGCTGTTTTCCTAACTCCCACTGTGCTTCTTGCTTCCCTCTGTCTTCAGATCTCATTTGCTGCTCATCAGCTATGGAACAGATCCCTCAGCTTGATATGTGTATCAAAGTGATTTTGCTTCTGTCCTTCAAAAATATTTTGTGTGCTTCTAGGTAGGTCAGTTAATACCTAGTAGTTTGTTTTCTTTTCAGTGTTGGCTATTAAGAGGTATCCTGTCAGAACTTAGCTCCGTCCCAGCTTCATGCTAGGACTCAGTAGGCTGTACTATGTCACCCTTTTTTTGAGTAGGTAATGTTTATCTTAATCATCTGTACAGTTTGTTGTTATATTTTTACTGCTTGTCATTTTTGACAGAATTGCTGATTATAGTTGCTGTTGGACACAGTTGTTGTCTGTTGTAGTTGACTGTTGTAGTTATGGTTTACTGTTTTGGCAATTGTTAAAGTCCTAATGTTTTTCTAGAGGCTAGAATGCTCTTGAAACCTGGTAGGATGGATAAGTCTTCGGTTTCAAAAAATGCTCCAAGTGTGAGCTTAAAATTCCGCCAGGACACTGATTTCTGCTTAGTGTGTCTCGGCAGTGTGGATCACCTTAAAGCAGATTGTAAAATATGCAGAAACTTCACCTCCAACACCCAATAGGAGTAAAAAAAACAAGTTAATATTTAAGGGACTACTACCATCAGAGTAAAAGAAGAAATCAAGGATAAAATAAGGCTAAAGGAGGCAAAAACTAGAGGCTGCTGTAAGCCCAGGAGAGAAGTCTTGCTTGTTAAACTTTTTTTGCTGCTCCTCCTTATTGTTTCTTATATTGATTGACCACTACTTCTGACCCCAGCCCAAGAAGAAGACTGTATTTTCTCCCTGGAGTAAGAGTTATCAAGATGTTTGGATTCTTCCTATTCATGAGGTCATTTAGGTCTGTGTAGAAGCCTTCTTTGCCCATGGATTGGAACTAACTGATGAGTGCCTTGGTCAAGGCCTTAGTTGAGCTGGTCATCCTCCCTTTTTTTTTTTCTTCTTCTCTGTCTGTATATAGGGAAAATAGAAAAGGCCCCATCCCTTTCACTTATGCTTTTTCCACAAGCCTAGTTTTGACACCTGGAATTTGAGACAGGAAAAATTCTTGCGCTCTCGGCTTTGGCACCAGTGATCTTGTTTTCATCAAAGCCAATACCCTTGGCATAGTTTGCTTCTACGCCAAACCTCCTGTGGTGTCAAAAGCCGTTCGACATCATGGGGATAGTGCAAGTGGCTTGTACTGAGTTCAGCAGCTATCCTTTTGGGTCCTTTCTTAGTGTTAATATAGTCAGTATTTGACCCTTCAGTGCCAAAACCCTTGTAAGAGATAGTTGACTTTGGTGTTGGGTATCAGCTGTATCTTGTTGCTGATTGTCACAGCCTGCATTTGTCATAGTGTTGACTATCTCAGCACTGTGAGCTTTGACCTTGCCATTTGAGTTTGAGAGGATTACCAAGCAACTTTCAGTGCAGATAATAAGTAGAGACTCATGATTTTCTTCATGTTTCACTGTTGCAGTCATCACCTGTGGGTTATCCCTGCTGTGGTAGTCCTCGGCTGGCCTGAATACCAGAGTCAATGTTTTTTTGCGTCAGCTGCCATCGCCTGTAGTCTGAAGTCAGGTCATCAGTGCTATAAACCAAGGCAGCCACCGTCATTACATCAGTCTTTCTTGCCGTGGAGCCCATAATGGAAGCGGTTCGCACTAGTCGGTTGCTACCAGAAGTTGAATTTCAACTGAAAACGTCTAAAGTTAAGTACCCTGTTGGGGATCCTTTTTTCTTGCACTAACAGATGTCCGAAAAAGTTAACAATTGTCTCGCCTGTGGAAAGCAGATCCCACACTGAGACTTCCATTCTTACTGCGTTACTTGTTTAGGTGCAGACCACGACGTCCCCCTTTGCCGGTTCTGTGCCCTCTTTAATGCGAGAACCATTCGCCGTAGAGCTCTTTTTGCAGACATCTATTTTCGTGTTCTGTCTTCGCATTCCGATATGGCTTCCGTCAGCCAACAATCTATGGACATTCCAAAAAATGTAGAGATAAAGATAGAGACAGACTACATAAGACTAAGCCTTCCAACAACGCTACCGCTGAGCAGGTCGTCAGTCCTCTGGAATTCAGTGAGGCATTTTCGTAGACCCTGATGCCCGATTCGATATCTACACAGGCCTCTACTGAGACCCTTTTGGAGTCCGGTATGCCACAAAAATCTTCTTCGTCTTCAGAGCCTTTGGCTGTCTCTGCCTTGGTTGGGTCCGGAGCCACGATGCAGGCACCGGCTTCCAAGAAGGCCTTTCACACTACCGAATCTAGACAAAAAACGATGTCTTCACATCCGACTACCATTTCTCTCAGACTGACAGATTCTCTCAGGCCTAGAAGCCAGGCCACTTCTAGGAAATCTGCTTCTAGCCACCATCTTGCTACTGCTCCACCACCCCAAGCACAAATGCTTAAAATGGCGGAGGATCTTATCTCCCTTGACCGGGTTAGTCAGGCCACAACTTCTAAAAGAAAAAGGCACCCTTCCCCAGAAATTATGACAGAACAGGATTCCGAGGAATCTAACTATTCAGTTTTTGAAGGGGAACAGCATCCCTTAACTGCTTATGAGGATTCAGGTGCAGAGGAATCCATCCCTTCTGTGTCCCCTCCAGAGGACCTTTCCATTGGGGAAACCCTTCACTCCCTCAGGAAACATTTCCAATGGGAATCTCAGGACTTCCCACAGTCTAAGAATAGACTTGGAGAGTTTCTGGACATGCCCCAGCACAGACCCCTAGCCATCCCCCCATTTTAGAAGTGGTGGATGATGTTTTCCATCAATCCAGCTTAGCCCCTGACGCCCTCCCTCCTGCTCCCATTAAACCTGACAGGTACTACAGAGTACCGGATTCTCACAAATACCTGTGCAGAAATCCTGCTGCAGACCCAGTGGTCATTACACAGCGACCTAAAGGAGCTAAGACTAGTTCTGCCAAGAATCCTCTTCCTTCTGACAAGGACTCCAGAGCGCTGGACAGATGGGGCAAAAATGTATACACCTCTGCAACATTAGCTATCAGAGCACTCAGTTGTCAGTTCCATATGTTAAAATATCAACAACACACTTTGGAACTATTAAAACAGAAGATTGCTACCTTTCCTGACTGTGCCAGTTCAAAAGACTTAGCAGATTTACTGCACTCTGCTTGTCAAGTGGCCAAAAACTCATTACAATGTGGATATGATGTCCTAGAAGCCTCTAGCAGGGCAGCAGTGACAGGATCTGTCATTAGGAGACATGCATGCCTGAAGGAACAACCTCTCCCTGATCATGTCAAGTCTAAACTTATTGATGCACCCCTAGATAAGGAGCACTTGTTTGGGGAAAAAGAAGAGGTGCTTAAAAAGATGGAAGACAAAGCAAAATCTATGCAAACAGTAAAATATTTCTTTCAGGTTCAACCTCCCAGATTCAGCAGGAACTTTCCCGCTAAGCACTGGGCCTTCCCTGCACCTAACCGACAGGGCCAAGATAAGCCCCGCAGGGACAGACCATCCAGGCCCCTATCCCAGGGCCAGCAAAGAAGCAAACAATGGACCACTTCCATCTCTAAGGCAGGGAATTCTAAGCCAACCTTCTATGGCAAACACTCACAATGACTCCCCCATCTGCCCTCCCTTCACTCATCAGAAACTAGGAGGAAGGCTGTCCCTCTTCAGAGACAATTGGATTTCTGTAACAAAGGACCAGTGGATCTTAAAGATCATTTTTCAGGGATACAAATTCTCTTATAGCGAACTCCCAATTCCAAGAGGGTACCCAGACTTACCACCAAGTCAGTGGGCAGAGGCATTAAAACAGGTCCAAACTCTCATATCTCAGGGGACAGTAGAACCTGTCCCCTCAGATCAAACAGGCAAAGGCTTTTATTCCAGACTATTCTTTGTTCCCAGAAAAGAGGGCACTTGGTGCCCCATCCTGGCTCTGTCCATTCGGAACACCTCCCTGGTGGTCCCCAGATTCAAAATGCTAACTTTGCAACAGCTGCTGCCTGCGCTAACAAAAATGCCTGGCTAGTGACCCTAAACCTAAAAGATGCCTACCTCCACATCTCCATCAGTGAATCATGCAGGAAATTTTTGTTCTTCAGAGCAGGCTCACAACACTTTCAGTTTCTGCGCTGCCCTTTAGTTTATCTACTGCTCTCAGAGTATTCACCAAATGCTTGGCCCCGACCATAGCATCCTGCAGATAGAGACGTATACAGATTTATCTTTACCTGGATGACTGCCTCATTCAGTCAGAGAGCAAAGAAAAGCTGCTCCAGGACCCTCTCTTTGTCAAATCACTCCTAACTTCCTAGGGTTCACCATCAATGAGAAGAAGTCAAAGTAAAACCCCACTAGGAAGATCATTTTTCTTGGGAGTTGTGCTAGACACAGCATCCCAAATGGCCTTCCTATCCCCTGAAAAGCAGAGCTTCCTGCCTCTCTACTTTACCTAGCTGGCTTCCAGAAGTCACCTCACTGCGAGGAAGTTCCTGCAAGCCCAGGGATACATGGCATGTTGCAGCCTTCTCATTCCCCTGGCCAGGCTTCAAATGAGAAAACTTCAGTGGTATTTAAAGAACCTTTGGTGCCAGCACTCTCAGTCCTTAGAGACCTCTCTCCCTCTGATCTCATGTATAAGGGCTGAGTTTCACTGGTGGGCAGAGGCCTGTCCCAGGAACAAGGGTCTTCTCTTCATCCTTTGCCCTTCCGGCCCAGACTATCACCATCGATGCCTCAGACATTGCTTGGGACGCTCACCTAGCAGGCAGGTGCACCCATGGTTTTTGGGATCCCCAGCAACTTCACTTGCACATCAATCAGGAAGAAATGATGTCAGTACAAAAAGCTCTGACATCTTTCAAACCTCATCTCAGACCAGGGGTTCTCCTTATAAAAGCAGACAACACCACAGTAGTGTGGTATATCAACAAACAGGGAGGTGAGGACCCAGTCTTACCCCCTGTGCGGGCTAGCCATGAGCCTGTGGCTTACAGCCACCTCCATGGGTCTACACCTAATTGCCCAATACCTACCAGGGGTCAACAACACCCTGGCAGACAACCTAAGCAGAAACTTACTGGACCCCCACGAATGGCAGCTCCACAGGGAAATCTTTCAACAAATCACTCAGGAGTGGGGGACTTCGGAAGTGGATCTCTTTACTTTGAACCTCAACCACCAGCTGCAAAAGTTCTGTACCAGGGAGTATCACCTCCTAGCATGGAAGGTGGATGCCTTGACCTTCCCCTGGAATTTTCTCTTTGTGTACGTGTTCCCTCCTCTGCCCCTTATTCCCAAGGTACTGATCAAAATAAGGGAGGAGAGACCAAAGGCCATCCTTATTACTTCAGATTGGCCCAGACAGCATTGGTACCCCTTACTGCGCAGCCTGACCTTACAACCCCCCAAGCAGCTTCCCCTGATCTCAGACCTCTTGACCAAGGTGAGGGGGAAGATACTGCACCCAGACTTACAGACTCTCAGTCTTTCAGCATGGCTTATACCTTAAAAGCTAACAAGAAGTCCCTGATGTTCATCATGTTACCCTGCTGCAGTCATCACACTTGGGTTATCCTGCCATCAGGCGGTCCCGCAGTCGGCCTGAGTTCCAAAGTCTTGGTCTGGCGGCGGTTGCTGTCGCTTCTTCCCTGATGTCAGTGCGCCAGAGGTATATAAGAGGCATCCAACGCCATTTTCTTCAGTCTTTCTTGCCGCGCGATGCCCGAAGCAGAAGCAGTTCGCAAGTGCCGGTCGGCCGACACCTGAGATTTTCGAATCGAATTTCAGTCCGAAGTCTTCAGTAAAGCTAAGTACCCCGTTGGGGAACCTTTTCTTGCCTCAGTCCGATATCAGAAAAAGTTAACAATTGCATTTGTTGTGGGAAGCAAATACCTCATAAGGACTTCCATTCTTATTGTATTCCTTGCCTAGGCTCAGACCACGACATCACAGATTGTCGGTTTTGTGCTAGGTTTAATAAACGAACTATCAAACGCCGTTTTGACTTCGCACGACATTACTTTGGTAGGAAATTTAATTATATCATGCCGTCGGAGCAGCCGACGACCTCCATGCATAAAAAACGCAAGGATAAGGACAGGCAGCCTAGGACCAAGCCAGACTCCGAGGCCTCTGCTGGGCCTGTCGCCGGTTCTCCGGTTTTCGGTGAGGTGCCTACGCAGCCCCTAACGACCGCAGAATTGGAACCCCAGACAGCTGCGGATTCTCAAGCAGAGTGTACTAGGCTGTCGCAGCCATCTTCATTAGGCCCTTCCGACACCGGAGCAGAAGGAGATCCCGGTGCAGTAGAAACACCTTTGGTTGCAGAAGGTGTCTTCAGACCAACTACACTCACCATTAAATCTTATGCTAAGCTTAAAACTCCATTAAAACCAAAAAAGACTGCACATCAGTCTCCAGTTCAAGGCCCCATGCCTAAGAAACAGATGCTTAAGATGGCTGAAGATTTGATTACCCTAATCAGGGGTTCCCATCCCCCTCCAGATAAAAGACCAAGACAAGAGGAGGATTATGCTTCCTCTGACCAGGATTCAATTTCCTCAGATTCTTCTGAGGAACAGGATTATGCTTTTCCCCCTTATGAAGACTCTGATGTTGAAGACTCTATTCCCTCAGCATCTCCCCCTGAAGACTACTCCTTTGGGGAAACTTTACATACCATGAGGGAACATTTCCACTGGGAAGGCCAGGACTACTCTGATTCTAAGAAAAGGCTCCGAGAGTTCCTTTTACTACCCCAGCACAGACCACTTGCTATCTCTCCAGTTTTAGACATTGTGGATGATGTTTACTTGGAGTCTAGTCTAAATCCAGACTCTCTACCTCCTGCTCCAGCCAAACCAGACAGATACTACAGAGTACCTGACTCACACAAATTCCTTTATAAAAGCCCTGTGGCTGACCCAGAAACAATTTCCCAGGGTCCCAAAGGGGCTAAAGCTTCTATGGCTAAAAATCCTGTGCCCTCTGAAAGGGATTCCAGAGCCCTAGATAGATGGGGAAAGAAGATGTACACCTCAGCTACTCTGGCTATGAGAACATTAAATTGTCAGTTTCACATGCCAACATATCAGCAATTCCTAATGTCTCAATTAAAACAGAAAATGAGCACACATTCTGAACAGTCTGAATTCAAGGAAATGCAGGATCTGTTGCATGCAGCTGAACAGGTGGGCAAACATACTTTACAATGTGGATTTGATTCATTGGAAGCTTCCTGTAGAGCAGCTGTTACTGGGTCTGTCATACCTAGGCATGCTTGGTTAAAAGAACAAACCCTACCTGATCATGTTAAAGCAAAATTATTGAATGCACCTTTACAGCAGGATGTATTATTTGGTGTCAAAGCAGAAGAGGTTTTAAAGAAAATGGAGGATAAGGCAAAGTCTATGCAGACGGTCAAGGATTTTTTACAGGTACAACCCCCTCGTTTCAGCAGAAATTGGCCAACAAAAAACTGGTCCTTTCCAGCTTCTGACAGATCACAGAGGGGCAAATACAGACGCCCAAGGGGCAGAGGTCAGTCACAAGGCCCTTACAAACCTCGCCAATGGGGTACTGCTACCCAGAAAGTAGGAGAAGACAGGCCCCAAGCTAGCAGATGACAAACACAATGACTCAACCCTCAAACTATTAAGCAAATCTCTATTGTCAGCTCCCTTGGGAGGAAAATTAGCACTTTTTGCAGACAACTGGCACATCATCACAAAAGACAAATGGGTCCTAAACATTGTCTCACAAGGATACAGATTCCACTTTCATACCTTGCCAAGGATAAAAGGAATGCCAAACCTGCCACCAAATCAATGGGCAGAGGCACGAAAACAAATTACAGCTCTCATGGACATGAGAGTCATTCACCAGGTACCTTCACAGGAGCAAGGACAAGGATTTTACTCAAGACTCTTTCTAGTCCCAAGAAAGGACAAAGCGTGGAGACCCATTCTGGATCTTTCAGTACTGAACACCTATCTGCAAGTACCAAAATGCAAGATGCTAACACTACAGCAGCTTCTTCCCATGCTGGGCAAGAAGGCTTGGCTAGTAACATTGGACCTCAAGGAGGCATACCTGCATGTCCCTATCAGACAAAATTGCAGAAGATACCTCCGTTTCATTGCAGGTTCAACCCATTATCAATTCTCTGCACTGCCCTTTGTCTTATCTACTGCGCCCAGGTCTTCACAAAATGCCTGGCACCAGTAATTGCATACTGCAGACAAAGAGGAATTCAAATATACCCATACCTGGACGACTGCCTTATTCAAGCAGAAAACAAGGACATTCTTTTAAAGCATCTGGCATTTGTCAAACACCTTCTAAGTTGCCTAGGGTACACAGTAAACGAAAAGAAATCAAAACTAGTGCCCTCACAAAACATAATATTCCTGGGTGCCAGCTTGAATACAACGGCCCAGATGGCTTATCTCACGCCAGACAAGCAACAACAGCTGACTCAATATTTCAAAATAATGGCAACAAAGACCCAACTCCCTGCAAGAAAAATTCTGCAGGCCTTGGGATTCATGGCATCTTGCATACTACTGATACCATTTGCAAAACTGCATATGAGGAAATTACAATGGTACCTGAAAAGCGTATGGACTCAGCACAGCCACAACTTGGAAACAATGATACCACTCATTCCCTGCCTTCAACAGGAGTTTCTATGGTGGGCACAGGCATGTCACCTCAACAAGGGTCAGCCTTTCACCTTACCCACAGCCAGGCAAAATATGACAACAGATGCATCGGACTATGCCTGGGGAGCACACATGGCAGGACAGTGCATTCAGGGCAAATGGACTACAGATCAAAGGCATCTGCATTTCAGTCAAAAATAAATGCTAGCAGTACAGAATGCCCTAACAGCTTTCAAGGACCTCTTACACCCAGGACAAGTAATAATAAAGACGGACAATACCACAGTAATGTGGTACATAAACAAGCAAGGGGGCACACATTCCTACCCTCTATGCAGGCAAGCAATGACCTTGTGGAACACAGCACTGTCTTACCAAGTTCAACTACAAGCACAATTCCTGCCAGGAAAGAAAAACACATTGGCAGACGACCTAAGCAGAAACATCATGGATCCCCACGAGTGGAAACTAGATCCACAAGTATTTGCAATGATAACTCAAAAATGGGGACGCCCAGACATAGATCTGTTTGCCAACCCCCAAAACTACCAACTTCAAAAATTTTGCACAAGGACATTCCACCCACAAGCTTGGAAAGTGGACGCCCTCTCATTCAGTTGGAAAACATTAACAGTGTATGCCTTTCCTCCACTGCTTCTTCTAGCAAAGGTACAGCTGAAAATCAGATTAGAGAGGCCACAGATGATACTCATTACACCAGACTGGCCACGCCAGCACTGGTATCCAATTCTAAGGAACATGGTCCACGGCCCACCATGGATTTTACCACAAATTCCTCACCTGCTCACCCAGCGAGACAATCAGATTCTACACAGCCAGCTCAAGACTTTAAACCTGGCTGCATGGCAAATTACCTAAACAACCAGCCAACACCTCTACCCAAAGCTGTTATGGATGTCATTCTGGAGGCCAGGAGGCCCAGCACCAGGAAAACCTATTCAGACAAATGGAAAAGATTTTGCGCCTGGAACCAGGCTAAAGGCCAAAATCCCCTTGATCCAAACATTCCTCAGATTCTACAATATTTAACTGAGATGTTGCACAAAGGACTTTCCTTTTCATCTATTAAGGTCCACGCCTCAGCAATTTCAGCTCATTACAACACGGATCCTCCTTTATTTTCACATCCACTCCTAAGGCAGTACCTCAGAGGGGCTAAGAACATAAGACCGCCCAGGAGAGCACCAACACCTACTTGGGATCTCAACTTTGTTCTGGAAAAGCTTACACTGCCGCCCTTTGAACCAGCCTTTTCAGCTGATTTAAAATTTCTTTCATGGAAAACTGCCCTGCTACTAGCAATAACTTCAGCTAGAAGAGTCTCAGAGCTACAGGCACTAATGGCAGTGGAGCCTTTCCTCATTTTTCATCAAGACAGAGTCTCTCTATGAACTAACTCTTCCTTTATGCCAAAGGTGGTATCCAGTGTGGCCCTAAACCAAACCATTCATTTGCCCTCAACCAGGCCATACACCTATCCACCTTCTTTTCCAACCCTCAAAACAAGGGGGAAATAATTCTACCCTCGCTAGACGTGCACAGACAGCTCAGCTACTATCTGGACCATACTAAACTATTTAGAAAAAACAGACCAACTACTTGTCAGCTTTGCCCCAGGGGCAGAGGGGAAGCCCATTTCCAAATGGATATCACACTTTATCCATTTCTGCTACAGACTACATGGGAACCCCCCCCCCAGTCTTTCCGTACCCATTCCACTAGGGCAGCCTCCACTTCCACAGCCTTTCTCAGAGGAGTCTCCACCAGGGACATCTTGGAAGCTGCCACCTGGACCTCTGTCCATATCTTTACAAATCATTACCACCTACCTCTTTTTTCTAAGTCTAGGGCAGGGTTTGCCTCTGCAGTTCTGCAGCGCTTGACGACCCATGCCTAGTAATCTAACCTATCCTTCCACCCCTCTCCTCAGCTTTGGGAATCCTCCCACAGGTAATGACTGCAACAGTGAAACACGAAGAACATAGTACAGTTGTGTGCACTTACCATAAATATAGATGTTCAAGTGTTTTCACTGTTGCAGTCCTGGTTTCCCTCCCTCCATTCCCCATATAGTATCTTCTCCTAGTGAGACATTAGCTTCCCACAGTGGCTTTTAGCCACCAGGACCACTTTAACTTATTTCCTTGTGCTTCTAACTGGTTAGGGCAAGAAAAACTGATATAATGACGTCGGCTGCCTTGCTTTATAGCACTGATGACTTGACGTCAGACTACAGGCGACAGCAGCCGACGCAAATAAACATTGACTGTGGTATTTGGGCCGGCCAAGGGCTACCACAGCAGGGGTACCCCACAGGTGATGACTGCAACAGTGAATCCACTCGAACATCTACATTTATGCTAAGTGTACACAACTGTACTTTCTGCCTCGCCACCTTCCCATGACACCTCTCAGTGTGGAGTCTTATCCCTACCATCTCTGTCCCTTCAAGAAGGCCATAGTAAATGCTACCCTTTGTGAGACTACTCTTCGACACAGCTTATCTGAGCATTTCAAGGAAGACAAAGTGCAAGAGGAGGAACTTCAACTCTTCATTAGAGTTCCCAAATTAAGATCTCAGTAAAGTAGAGATTTTCCTTACAGTCTTCTCCAGAATCCTGACAACTTGATTAGGAGGTTTTCCAAGGGGTCTTCCGGACTACTTTGCCTACATGTTAGGTGGTTCTTCCAGCTTGATTGCAAGGTAGACCTGGTTATGGAAAGAACTTTGTAAGAACTTGATGTGCTTAGCCTGACTCAGGGAAACAGGGAAGGTCATTTGACATCCCAAGGGCAGACTTCCTTGGAGTGAGGCTGTTCTTGCTGATTTGATTGTAGTAGTGGCAGCTACTGCAAGGGAGCCCTCTGATGAAATCTCAGTTTTACATATGCAAGACAGGGATTCAAGAGCAGTGCACTGCATGTGGAAACTCACCTTTTCTTTAGGTGTCTTCCTTACTAGGGTGCTTAACTATGAAATGCATATGACCATTTTTAACAAGAGCTGGCAGAGAAAACTGTCGAATCATTGAAACATTTGCCTCACAGTAGCTGAAATTGACAGAGTTGCAGGAGGCAGGTATACTGAGTATTCACTATCCTTGTGGTTCGTTCATAATGCAGCTACTCGAGGGACAAGGGTAGCAGGAATAGGCATTACCATTAAAAGGCAAGCCTGGCTCTGATTGTGTGGGTTTCTGGAAAGGTTTAAGGCATCCTTCGGCCCTTCCTGTGCGACTCCAAGGTAGAGGAGATGCTGCTCAAGATCAAACAGTAGGTGAAGGTACTCTCTGTGGTTGGGATAAAGTTTCTGGTCCCTCAGTAGTTCTGCTGTAGAAACCAGAAATATGCTCAGAACTTGGGGTATCGAAAATTCTAAAAGCAGTCCTTTGAGCAGTACTCCGATAGAAACTCCCACCACTGTGGAGGCTTCTGTAATGAACATCTCCCCAGAGGCAGAGATGCTTTGCAGAATCAAAGGTTCCGTGGTTCTTCTCCAGGGGAAGCAATAGCAGCAACCCAGAGGCATTGCCTCACTCTCTCACTCTGGATACAGTTTCAGGATGACTGTCCTTGCACCTAGGAGCATGGCTGGACATCATGACATAGAGAAAGATTGGTCAAGGACACCTATCCAGAATCTGTACAGTAACCCTTTTAACTCTTCAGTGGCTGACCTCTTTAGCCCAGTGAGATGTTCCACGATGTCAAGAGGAGGTAGCTAATTTGGGGAGATACATAACCTCCTTGAGAAAAAAAGTGCCATCCAGGGCATTCGATCATATCAGTTGGCATCTGGAGTTTATTCCATATTCTTGTTAGTCCCCAAAAAGATACAAGACCTCAGGCCAAATTTAAATCTAAGCAGCCTAAACCAGCATGTAAGGAGAACCAAGTTAGGAATGGGCCTGGTGTAGTCATTCCTTACCTGCCTACAGGAGGGAGATTGGGTATTCTTAGTACATCTTCGGGGTGCCTATTTGTGTATAAAAATAGTCAAAGCTTTTAGGAGACTCTTACACTTCCAGATGTTAACCAGTCATTATCAGTTCAGAGCTCTGCATTTAGTCTCACCTCATCCCTGTGGGTGTACAACAAGTGCACCTCTAGTAGCTCACCTGAGAATGTTGGGAGACGAGTTTCCTGTACGTAGATGACTAACTTCACATCTCTGATACAGGAGAATCATTGACATGTATGAGGGATTATTTATTTCAGCTTTGTCTTCGGGGATATCCCTGAATTGTGACATCTCAGTTTCAGCCATTGCAAGATCTCGTATTCATGGATTGTCACCTGGATACAATTCAGATGTTGCTCAAACTTTCATCAGACAGAACAAGATCCACTTACACCACCTTTTTCTAACAGCTGTTCTTGTTATAATGGTCCTGGGGTTCATGGCAGCAACAGTTCATTTGCTAGATATGAGTCCTGCAGTAGACTTTCTGTTCAGTGGTCTCAGCTGGAGGATCCTTTAGATCACATTATTCCATTATCCAGGACATGTAGACATTTGATGGTTATGTTTTCCAAACTTAAACAAGAAATATTTAGTCGCAATCACCATAGACCCATTTACACTCAGATGGGATGGAGGCATTATTTGGCGTAAACAATCCAAGTGTCATGAATGCAACAATAGGATGAACTGCAGATCAGCATACTAGAGATATGGGTATTTCTCCTAGTGTTGCCATTATTTCAAGACAGCCTATGGTATCAGTCTTTCAATTTAAAGTGCATGGATGGTGGATCATGAAGATCTTTCATTAAGTACATAACTTTTGATCTGATGTTGTTAATTTTCATTCTGTCCTCAGCTGTTAGGTTCGGATCCGACTCGGCCATTACATTAGCTTGTGGCCACCAAAAAACTCTCAAGCTCCTTCCTTACCCATACTGTACCAACCAGTAACTTACCTTCAATCTTGTTTGCCACTTTCTCATTTAGACATGGTCGCTCTCAGCTCTTGAGTGTCTTAGAGTGGGAAATAAGTTTAAAACATTTAATAACTTTTTCTATTACTTCACATTCCATTACTTACCATTCCTATAATTTATAACCTTTTTCTAGTACCTCCCTGTATTTTATACACTTTTATTGTGTATTTCTGCTTACTGTTGTTGGTAGGCCATCCTTCCTTCCCTTTTTTCTATAGTTTACATGGTTTAGTGTAATTGTTTATTGCCATTGTTGGTACAGTGCCCTTTTTTCTTGTTAACCCCCCCCCCAAAAAAAAAAAATATATATATATATATATATATATATATATATATATATATATATATATATTTACTTGTCTATATTCTTACACTTTTCTTCTAAGAGTGATGTTTGAAAATGGAGAAAAAGGTCCCTCTGACTTTAAAAAATGCCAGAAATGTGGCCTCATGTTGCCCTTGTCTGATGCACTTGCTTTATATGTATATTGTTTGGGTACAGACCATCTAAAGGTTGATTGCTCTATTTGTAAAGCCTTTAATCCCAGAGCAATTGCAGATAGAAAGAATAAACTTATTCTGAAAGGACTGCTGCCATAGTCTTTCTCAGAGGCTGTTTCTGGGGCTCATTCCCCAAACCAAAACATAAGGAGTCTTTAAAGAAGTCTTCAGTACCTTCTGGTTCCTCTACACAAACATCGGATCCTACTTCCAAGCCTTCTGGAAAGAAGCATTGTAAACTGGATCCAAACACTACTCTGATCCAGCTGGGTTCAGACTCGAAAGAGATTTCCACGGATCCTGCTTTGTTTTATACATAGTCCTTGCCACGAATAAGGTATTATCCTTTGTTGGATCCAGTGCCTTTGAGGGTTCCATCCCCATTTCTTGATATCAGCCAGCAATCCTAACCTCCATTTGTTACTTCCTCCCGCTCTTCCAGAAGTCTGACCGAGGCTGATATGGATAGGATAAGGAAATTTCTCTCAGCGCAAATACAGATGAGTGTTCTCCCAACATTGATCCCCTTGGGTCAGGAAGTCCATATTTCTACCAACGTGCCAATATCAGCTCCATCTCTGATCTGACCAATCATTTTGGAGCTTGATCTGAGGCTTCTGGGTCCATCTGCATCGGATCTGAGAATGTTCTCATTTTCAGCTCCGAAGCTACCTCTGAATGCACTGGCTGTGACTTCTTCAGATCCGGATGACTCTCGGAGCTGAAACATCCCTGTCAGATCCGATGCATTAGAGTTGATGCTGAAGCTTAGAGAGGTTATCTCTACCCATGGAGCTTCGGTACTGGACAGCCCGGCTCGACTTCCACCTTGGCTGGATTGCCTTCAGGGCAGGGGAAGCCGATGGAGCGGAAGTGTCTTCTCTGCTCCATTGGCTTTGTCCCCCCTGGAGAGTTCTGCCTTTGAGGTAGTGAAGAGAGTGCTCTGTGCAGACTGACTGATTTTACCCCATCAAATCTTCCCTCTTCCTCCTGTATCTTTTTGTGCCATGAGCCACTTCATTCTACTCCACAGGGACAGCAAGCTCAAAGTATCTAGGATACCCAGCAGGGTTTTATAGTCTCTTCCAATACTTCACAGGAAAATCCCACCAAGGAAATCTCTAGGAGGAGGAATTGAAATCAGTATCTTCTGTGATTGACTACCCTCAGGAGTCAATCATAGAAGATACTGATTTCGATGAAGGAAAAGGGTCCCCAAGATCATCACTTGAAGGCGTCTTATTTGGAGACATTGACATCCTTAAGCAGAGGCATGGTTGGTCCTCTGATAACCTTTCCTCAGAGGAATCAGTATTCCTGGAAGCCTTTGGAGCTGGCCCATCTACCTCCTGGGGTTACTCTGCCCTCCAGTGGGCTCATTGACGTGGTCTATAGGCTGGTGTGGAAGGAGCTTGATTCGTTTGAGCCAATCCCCAAGAGACCACATCAGATTCTGGTTCCACCAGTAGATAGGAAATACTGGAGCAAGAGGGTGCATGTAGATGGTATGGTCGTGGTGGTGGCCACAAAGAAGAAACTTGCGAAGCAAAGTTCCTCTGTCCATCAGCCTAACAGGGAATATAGGGCATTGGACAGATTTGAGAACTGTGTGCATGCTTCAGCAACTTTTGTCCTTCGGTCGTTGAACTATCTGGCACATTTTGCGAGAATTCAAAGGGATTTGATAACTGTCAAAATCCCTTTCAGGGAACGATACTGCTGAGGCTCAGACTTCTGTGACCTCTCAGCTGGCTACCATAAAGGTTATTTCTAATTCGTCCATGAGGCTGATCTCTCATGCATCTGTGAAGGTACCTGAAGGGCAGTGGGTTCAGGCATTTCCATTAGGAGGTATGCCTAAATGCTCTTGTGTGCTTTTGTCCTCATTCATCATTGTGCCCTTTGACAGCAGTTTATTGTTTGCCCGTGAAGTTAAAGACACACTCTCCAGGTGTGAAAAATTTCAAAAGGCCCTGTCCGCAGTGGGCATACATTTCTATA